>NW_028295671.1:0-292917 GCF_964341445.2 Mesoplodon mirus
ATGCCAGTCTAGACACACATAATTCCATTATGGAGACATATCAATACATAGTTTTTAAGATTCTTACGAGTCAGATATATTCCTCTGCGGGAAATATGGGGTTTTGAGACCCTTTCACTGGGGAAGGTGTAGGTCTTGTCTATTCCATAGTTGGTTTTTGGAACGGTACCTGTGCTTATATCAAACTCTGGTTTAATGCATCACCGCCCCACTCCTTCCCCCTTAAGCAGGCATAAGAGTGTTTTCTAAAAGTGAGACTCTGTTCTCTTTCCTAGCTCAGTTCATGTGTAGCCATGTTTACAGAGTCTTCATAAGTGATATCTTATGATAAGCTTCTTTTTCTGTGTGACTTATTTCACTTAGAATCATCGTACCTGAATCCACTCATTTTGCTGCTACTGGTCTTACGACCTGGATTTCATGGCTGAGTGATATTCCATCGTATGTAAGTACCACAATTTTTTGAACCATTTTTATATTTCCTGGGATATTTAATGTGTACCCAAGTTGATGTTCGTGTAAGCAGTGCAGCCCTAAAGTTTGGGGTGGCTCTGTCTTATTGATTTTCAGTTTTCCCAACGTATATTCCCTAGACTGGAAGTGCCCTTGGCTCTGTAGCTCTGTTTTTTACATGGTTTAGGGAACACAATGCACTCCTCCAGAGAGGCAGTTGGCAATTTACATCCCGCCCATCAGCATAACAAGGCTCCCTGTACTCCAGGGCCTGTCTTGGCTTTCTGGTTTTTACCCATTTTGTGGGTGTCCGTTTTGACCGGTGGGAAGTGATACTTGTTTGTACTGCAGGTTTGCATTGCCCGCTTGCATGCTTGGCCAAAAAGGGCGTATGCGTTTTCTCCTGAGTATATTCAGGAGAAAACACATAAGCCCTTTTTGGCCAAGTGCATCATAGTCGAAATTTGTCCCTCTTCGTGTGCTTTTAAGGCGATTCCAACGTACCTCTTGAAATCCGTTTCCTGCTATTCTGCCTCGCTTTCAAGTCCGCCTAGTTGCCTTCCCTCAACAGATCATTGGACGATAGTTGCCCTTTATTACTCTGCCAGTTTGTGAATTGCTGTGCCCCTGAGCTCCATTTTTTAACTCGTTTTTTGTGAGCTGAACGCAAGACCAATATTTTGGTTCTGGACCTATAGAGGATTTTGGTGGGTGTCTGAGACTTTGGTTAATTCTTCATCCTCCCGGGAAATAAGAGTGACATGTGCCCGTCCATATGCTTAACAGCTACTCTCTCATTGGTTCTCCCTCTTCCCTGTCATCCTTTGCCAAATTGGCAACCTGGGAAAACCAGGAGGTTAATGGTGCTGTCTTTCCAATTTGGGAGATTGATAGTAAAGCAGTTGGAAAGTCAATCTGGCGCAGAAGAAAAGGGAATATTCGTTGAGTTTTAGAAAACTTTCGTATTTACTGTGTGTCCATTCTCTAGGTTTCTCATACAAGTTATAGCTATAGTAATATTCCCTTCAACCTGGAGAGTTTGGACCCATGGAATGGGTGCCATGCATTATTGCTTTAAATGGTCTGCATTTGCTCACCCAATCTCACCAATACTCTCAGTCCCATGTGTCCAACCTTATGCCACATCCAGCTGTCATTGTAGATCGGGTCATTCCAGGTTTCATCAGAGACCCTGAAGGAATTTAAAAGGATTTCCCTGTTTTTTTGTTTCGTTTTAGAAATTCTTCTTTATACTGGGTTTGAGCTGATTTTCACTGCCATGTTTATGCCAGTCTAGACACACTTGATTCCCTTATGGAGACATATCAATACATAGGTTTTAAGAATCTTAGTAGTCAGATATATTCCTCTTCGGGAAATATGGTGTTTTGAGTCCCATTCACTGAGGAAGGTGTAGGTCTTGTCTATTCCATAGGTTGTTTTTGGAACAGTACCTCTGCTTTTATCAAACTCTGGTTTTATGCATCACCCCACCTCTCCTTCCCCCTTAAGCAGGCATAAGTGTGTTTTCTAAATGTGAGACTCTGTTCTCTTTCCTAACTCAGTTTATGTGTAGCCATGTTTACAGGATCTTAAACAAGTGATATCTTATGATAAGCTTCTTTTTCTGTGTGATTATTTCACTTAGAATCATCGAACCTGAATCCACTCATTTTGCTGCTACTGGTCTTATGACATTGATTTCATGGCTGAGGGATATTCCATCATATGTAAGTACCACAATTTTTAGAACCATTTTTATATTTCCTGGGATACTTAAGGTGTACCCAAGTTGAGTTTCTTGTAAGCAGTGCATCCCTAAATTTTCGGGTGTCTCGGTCTTATTGATTTTCACTTTTCCCAAGGTATATTCCCTAGACTGGAAGTGCCCTTGGCTCTGTAGCTCTGTTGATTACTTGTTTTACAGAACACAATGCACTCCTCCAGAGAGGCAGTTGGCAATTTACATCCCGGCCATCAGCATAAAAAGGCTCCCAGTTCTCCAATGCCTGTCTTGCCTTTCTGGATTTTATCAATTTTGTGGATGTCCCTTATGACCGATGGGATGGGATACTTCTTTGTAGTGCAGATTTGCATTGCCCACTTGCTTGCTAGGCCAAATTGGTCGTATGCGTTTTCTCCTGAACATATTCAGTAGAAAACGCATACGCCCATTTTGGCCATGTGTATCATTGTCGAAGTTGTGCCCCTCTTCCTGTGCTTTAAATGTGATTCCAATGTACCGCTTAAAATCTGTTTCCTGCTATTCTGCCTCGCTTTCAAGTCCGCCTCGTTGCCTTCCCTCAACAGATTTTTGGAAGGTAGTTGTCCTTTATTACTCTGCCTGTTTGTGAATTGCTGTGCCCTTGGGCTACATTATTTAACTCGTTTTTCTGAGCTGAACACAAGTTTAATATTTTGGTTCAGTACCTATACTGGTTCTCAGTGGGTGGCTGAGACTTTGGTTAATTCTTCTTCCTCCCGGGAAATAAGAGTGACATGTGCCCGTCCAAATGCCTAAGAGCTACTCTCTCATTGGTTCTCCCTCTTCCCATTCATCCTCTGCCAAATAGGCAACCTGTGCGAAATAGGAGGTTAAAGTTACTGTCTCTCCAGGGTTGGAGACTGATAGTAAAGCAGTTGGAAAATCAAACCGGAGCCCCTGGAGCGGGAGTATTCGTTGAGTTTTAGAGACCTTTCGTATTCAGAGTGTGTCCCTTCTCTAGGTTTCCAGTACATGTTATAGCTGTAGTAATATTCCCTTCAACCTGGAGAGTTGGGACCCATGGAATGGGTGCCATGCATTGTTGCTTTAAAGGTTCTGCATTTGCTCACCCAGTCTCACCAATTCTCTCAGTCCCATGTGTCCAGCATTATGCCACTTCTAGCTATCATTGTAGATAGGGTCATTCCAGGTTTCATCAGAGACCCTGAAGGAATTGTAAATAATTTTCCTGTTTTTTTGTTTTGTTTTTGAAATTCCTTTTTTTAGTGGGTTTGAGCTGATTCTCGCAGCCATGTTTATGCCAGTCTAGACACACATAATTCCATTATGGAGACATATCAATACATAGTTTTTAAGATTCTTACGAGTCAGATATATTCCTCTGCGGGAAATATGGGGTTTTGAGACCCTTTCACTGGGGAAGGTGTAGGTCTTGTCTATTCCATAGTTGGTTTTTGGAACGGTACCTGTGCTTATATCAAACTCTGGTTTAATGCATCACCGCCCCACTCCTTCCCCCTTAAGCAGGCATAAGAGTGTTTTCTAAAAGTGAGACTCTGTTCTCTTTCCTAGCTCAGTTCATGTGTAGCCATGTTTACAGAGTCTTCATAAGTGATATCTTATGATAAGCTTCTTTTTCTGTGTGACTTATTTCACTTAGAATCATCGTACCTGAATCCACTCATTTTGCTGCTACTGGAATTAAGACATTGATTTCATGGCTGAGGGATATTCCATCGTACGCAATTACCACAATTTTTTGAACCATTTTTATATTTCCTGGGATATTTAAGATGTACCCAAGTTGAGGTTGTTGTAAGCAGTGCAGCCCTAAATTTGGGGGTGGCTCTGTGTTATTGATTTTCAGTTTTCCCAAGGTATATTCCCTAGACTGGAAGTGTCCTTGGCTCTGTAGCTCTGTTTTTTACTTGTTTTAGGGAACACAGTGCACTCATGCAGAGAGGCAGTTGGCAATTTACATCCAACCCATCAGCATAACAAGGCTCCCTGTTCTCCAGGGCCTGTCTTGCCTTTCTGAATTTTACCCATTTTCTAGATGGCCCTTTTGACCAGTTGGAAGTGATACTTCTTTGTAGTAAAGACTTGTATTGCCCACATGCTTGCTTGGCACAAAAGGGCTTATGACTTTTCTCCTGAATATACTCAGGATAAAACGCATACGCCCTTTTTGGCCAAGTGCATCATTGTCGATGTTGTGTCCCTCTTCCTGTGCTTTAAAGGCGATTCCAACAATCTCTTGAAATCTATTTCCTGCTATTCTGCCTCAGTTTCAAGTCCGCCTCGTTGCCTTCCCTCAACACATTTTTGGATGATAGCTGGCCTTTATTACTCGGCCAATTTGTGAATTGCTCTGCCCCATAGCTCCATTTTTTTACTCGTTTTTTGTGAGCTGAACGCAAGTCCAATATTTTGCTTCAGGACCTATACTGGTTCCCAGTGGGTGGCTGAGACATTGGTTAATTCTTCTTCCTCCCAGGAAATAAGAGTGACAGGTGCCCGTCCAAATGCCTAACAGCTACTCTCTCATTGGTTCTCCCTGTTCTCTTTCATCCTTTGCCAAATTGGCAAGCTGAGCGCACCAGGAGTTTAAAGTTGCTGTCTCTCCAAGTTGGGAGATTGATAGTAAAGCTGTTGGAAAGCCAAACTGGAGCACCAGGAGATGCACTATTCGTTGAGTTTTAGAAACCTTTCGTATTCACAGTGTGTCCATTCTCTAGGTTTCCCATACATGTTATAGCTGTAGTAATATTCCCTTCAACCTTGAGAGTTGGGACCCATGGAATGGGTGCCATGCATTATTGCTTTAAAGGGTCTGTATTTGCTCACCCTATCTCACCAAGCCTCTCAGTCCCATGTGTCCAGCTTTATGTCACATCCAGCTGTCATTTTAGATAGGGTCATTCCAGGTTTCAAAGGAGAAACTGAAGGAACTGTAAAGCATTTCCCTGTTTTTTTGTTTTGTTTTTGAAATTATTTTTATAGTGGTTTTGAGCTGATTCTCGCTGCCATGATTATGCCAGTCTAGAAACACTTGATTCTCTTACGGAGACATATCAATACATAGGTTTTAAGATTGTTACTAGTCAGATATATTCCTCTGCGGGAAATATGGGGTTTTGAGTCCCTTTCACTGAGGAAATTGTAGGTCGTGTCTATTCCATAGTTGGTTTTTCGAACGGTACCTGTGCTTATATCAAACTATGGTTTTATGAATTCCCCCACCTCTCCTTCCCCCTTAAGCAGGCATACGAGTGTTTTCTAAATGTGAAACTTTGTTCTCTTTCCTAACTCAATTCATGTGAAGCCATGTTTACAGGATCTTCATAAGTGATATCTTATGATAAGTTTCTTTTTCTGTGTGACTTATTTCACTTAGAATCATCGTACCTGAATCCACTCATTTTGCTGCTACTGGTCTTATGACATTGATTTCATGGCTGAGGGATATTCCATCATAAGTAAGTACCACAATTTTTTGAACCATATTTATATTTCCTGGGATATTTAAGGTGTACCCAAGTTGCAGTTCTTGTGAACAGTGTAGCCCTAAATTTTGGGGTGGCTCTGTCTTATTGATTTTCAGTTTTCCCAAGGTATATTCCCTACACTGAAAGTGCCCTTGGCTCTGTAGCTCTGTTGTTTACTTGTATTTGGGAACACAATGCACTCCTCCAGAGAGGCAGTTGGCAATTTACATCCCGCCTATCAACATAACAACGCTCCCTGTTCTCCAGGGCCTGTCGTGCCTTTCTGGTTTTTACCCATTTTGTGTATGTCCCTTTTAACCGGTGGGAAGTGATAGTACTTTGTAGTGCAGACTTGCATTGCCCACTTGCTTGCTTGGCCAAAATGGGCGTATGCGTTTTCTCCTGAATATATTCAGGAGAAAACGCATACGCCGTTTTTGGCCAAGTGCATCATTGTCGAAGTTGTGCCCCTCTTCCTGTGCTTTAAAGGCGATTCCAACATACCTCTTTAATCTGTTTCCTCCTATTCTGCCTCGCTTTCAAGTCCGACTCGTTGCCTCCCCTCAACAAATTGTTGGACGATAGTCGCCCTTTATTACTCTGCCTTTTTGTGAATTGCTGTGCCCCTGAGCTACATTATTTAACTCGTTTATTTGTAAGCTGAACGCAAGTCCAATATTTTGGTTCAGGACCTATACTGGTTTTTGGTGGGTCGCTGAGACTTTGGTTAATTCTTCTTCGTCCAGGGAAATAAGAGTGACATATGCCCGTCCTAATGCCTAACAGCTACTCTCTCATTGGTTCTCCCACTTCCCATTCATCCTCTGCCAAACTGGCAACCTGTGCGAAACAGGAGGTTAAAAGTGCTGTCTCTCTAGGTTCGGAGATTTATAGTAAAGCAGTTGGAAAGACAAACAGGAGCACCAGGATGTGGAGTATTCGTTGAGTTTTAGAGATCTTTCGTATTTACAGTGTGTCCATTCTCTAGGTTTCCCATACATGTTATAGCTGTAGTAATATTTCCTTCAACCTGGAGAGTTGGGACCCATGGAATGGGTGCCATGCATTATTGCTTTAAAGGGTCTGCATTTGCTCACCCAATCTCACCAATCCTCTCAGTCCCATGTGTCCAGCCTTATGCCACATCCAGCTGTCATTGTAGATAGGGTCATTCCAGGTTTCATCAGAGACCCTGAAGGAATTGTAAAGAATTTCCCTGTTTTTTTGTTTTTCAAATTACTTTTTATAGTGGGTTTGAGCTGATTCTCACTGGCATGTTTATGCCAGTCTAGACACACTTGATTCCCTTATGGAGACTTATCAATTCATAGGTTTTAAGATTCTTACTAGTCAGATATATTCCTCTGCGGGAAATATGGGGTTTTGAGTCCCTTTCACTGAGGAAGGTGTAGGTCTTCTCTAATCCATACTTGGTTTTTGGAACGGTACCTGTGCTTATATTAAACACTGGTTTTATGCATCACCCCACCTCTCCTTACCCCTTAAGCAGGCATAAGAGTGTTTTCTAAATGTGAGACTCTGTTCTCTTTCCTAACTCAGTTCATATGTAGCCATGTTTACAGGATCATCATAAGTAATATCTTGTGATAAGTTTCTTTTTCTGTGTGACTTATTTCACTTAGAATCATCATGCCTGAATCTACTCATTTTGCTACTACTATTCTTATGTCATTGATTTCATGGCTTAGGGATATTCCTTCGTATGTAAGTACCACAATTTTTTGAACCATTTTTATATTTCCTGGGATATTTAAGGTGTACCCAAGTTGAGGTTCTTGTAAGCAGTGTAGCCCTATATTTTGGGTTGGTTTGTCTTATTGATTTTCAGTTTTCCCAAGGTATTTTCCCTAGACTGGAAGTGCCCTTGGCTCTGTAGCTCTGTTGTTTACTTGTTTTAGGGAACACAATGCAATCCTCCATAGAGGCAGTTGGCAATTTACATCCCGCCCATCAGCATAACAAGGCTCCCTGTTCTCCAGGGCCTGTCTTGCCTTTCTGGTTTTTACCCATTTTGTGCATGTCCCTTTTGACCGGTGGGAAGTGATACTACTTTGTAGTGCAGACTTGCATTGCCCACTTGCTTGCTTGGCGAAAAAGGGCGTAAGCGTTTTCCCCTGAATATATTCAGGCGAAAACACATACGCCCTTTTTGGCCTCGTGCATCATTGTCGAAGTTGTGCCCCTCTTCCTGTGCTTTAAAGGCGATTCCAACGTACCTCTTGAAATCTGTTTCCTGCTATTCTGCCTAGCTTTCAAGTTCGCCTCGTTGCCTCCCCTCAACAGATTGTTGGACGATAGTTGCCCTTTATTACTCTGCCATTTTGTGAATTGCTCTGCCCCTGAGATACATTATTTACATCGTTTTTTTGTGAGCTGAACGCAAGTCCGATATTTTGGTTCAGGACCTATACTGGTTTTCGTTGGGTGGCTGACACTTTGGTTAATTCTTCTTCCTCCTGGGAAATAAGAGTGACATATGCCCGTCCAAATGCCTAACAGCTACTCTCTCATTGGTTCTCCCTCTTCCCATTCATCCTCTGCCAAATTGGAAACCTGTGCGAAACAGGAGGTTAAAGGTGCTGTCTCTCTAGTTTGGGAGATTGATAGTAAAGCAGTTGGAAAGTCAAACCGGAGCACCAGGATGGGGAGTATTCTTTGCGTTTTAGAGACCTTTCGTATTCACAGTGTGTGCATTCTCTAGGTTTCCCGTACATGTTATAGCTGTAGTAATATTACGTTCAACCTGGAGAGTTGGGACCCATGGAATGGGTGCCATGCTTTATTGCTTTAAAGGGTCTGCATTTGCTCAACCAATCTCACCAATCCTCTCAGTCCCATGTGTCCATCCTTATGCCACATACAGCTGTTGTTGTAGATAGGGTCATTCCAGGTTTCATCAGAGACCCTGAAGGAATTGTAAAGAATTTCCCTTTTTTTTTGTTTTCTTCTTGAAATTCCTTTTTATAGTGGGTTTGAGCTGATTCTCGCTGCCATGATTATGCCAGTCTAGACACACTTGATTCTCTTACGGAGACATATCAATACATATGTTTTAAGATTCTTACTAGACAGACATATTCCTCTGCGGGAAATATGGGGTTTTGAGTCCCTTTCACTGTGGAAGGTGTAACTCTTGGCTATTCCATAGTTGGTTTTTGAATGGTACCTGTGCTTATATCAAACTCTGGTTTTATGCATCACCCCACCTCTCCTTCCCCCTTAAGCAGGCATAAGAGTGTTTTCTAAATGTGAGACTCTGTTCTCTTTCCTAACTCATTTCATATGTAGCCATGTTTACAGGATGTTCATAAGTGATATCTTATGATAAGTTTCTTTTTCTGTGTGACTTATTTCAGTTAGAATCATCGTACCTGAATCCACTCATTTAGCTGCTACTGGTCTTATGACATTGATTTCATGGCTGAGGGATATTCCATCGTATGTAAGTACCACAATTTTTTGAACCATTTTTATATTTCCTGGGATATTTAATGTGTACCCAAGTTGAGGTTCTTGTAAGCAGTGCAGCCCTAAATTTGAGGGTGGCTCTGTCTTATTGATTTTCAGTTTTCCCAAGGTATATTCCCTAGACTGGAAGTGCCCTTGGCTCTGTCGCTTTCTTGTTTACTTGTTTTAGGGAACACAATGCACTCCTCCAGTGAGGCAGTTGGCAATTTACATCCCGCCCATCAGCATAACAAGGCTCCCTGTTCTCCAGGGCCTGTCTAGCCTCTGGTTTTTACCCATTTTGTGGATGTCCCTTTTGACTGGTTGGAAGTGATACTTCTTTTTAGTGCAGATTTGCATTGCCCGCTTGCTTGCTTGGCCAGAAATGCCGTATGCGTTTTCTCCTGAATATATTCAGGAGAAAACGCATACGCCATTTGTGGCCAGGTGCATCATTGTCGAAGTTCTGCCCATCTTCCTATGCTTTAAAGGCGATTCCAACGTGGCTCTTGAAATCTGTTTCCTGCTATTCTGCCTCGCTTTCAAGTCCGCCTGGTTGACTTCCCTCAACTGATTTTTGGACGATAGTTGCCCTTTATTACTCTGCCAGTTTGTTAATTGTTGTGTCCCTGAGCTCCATTTTTAACTCGTTTTTTGTGAGCTGAACGCAAGTCCAATATTTTGGTTCAGGACCTATACTGGTTTTTGGTGGGTGGCTGAGACTTTGGTTAATTCTTCTTCCTCCCGGGAAATAAGAAAGACATGTGCCCGTCCAAATGTCTAACAGCTACTCTCTCATTGGTTCTCCCTCTTGCCTTTCATCCTTTGCTAAATTGGCAACATGTGTACACCAGGAGGTTAAAGGTGCTGTCTCTACAAGTTGGGAGATTGATAGTAAAGCAGTTGGAACGTCAAACTGGAGCACAAGGAGAGGGATTATTCCTTGAGTTTTAGAGACCTTTCATATTCACAGTGTGTCCATTCTCTAGGCTTCCTGTACATGTTATAGCTGTAGTAATATTCCCTTCAACCTGGAGAGTTGTGACCAATGGAATGGCTGCCATGCATTATTGCATTAAAGGGTCTGCATTTGCTCACCCAATCTCACAAATCCTCTCAGTCCCATGTGTTCAGCCTTATGCCACATCCAGCTGTCATTATAGATAGGGTCATTCCAGGTTTCATCAGAGACCCTGAAGGAATTGTATAGAATTTCCCTGGTTTTTGTTTTATTTTTGAAATTCCTTTTTATAGTGGGTTTGAGCTGATTCTCACTGCCATGTTTATGCCAGTCTAGACACACTTGATTCCCTGACGGAGACATATCAATACATAGGTTTTAAGATTCTTATTAGTCAGATATATTCCTCTGCAGAAAATATACGTTTTTGAGTCCCTTTCCCCGAGGAAGTTGTAGGTCTTGTCTATTCCATAGTTGGTTTTTGGAACGGTACCTGTGCTTATATCAAACTCTGGTTTTATGCATCACCCCACCTCTCCTTCCCCCTTAAGCAGGCATAAGAGAGTTTTCTAAATGTGAGACACTGTTCTCTTTCCTCACTCACTTCATGTGTAGCCATGTTTACAGGATCTTCTTAAGTGATATCGTATGATAAGATTCTTTTTCTGTGTGACTTATTTCACTTAGAATCATCATACCTGAATCCACTCATTTTGCTGCTACTGGTCTTATGACATTGATTTCATGGCTGAGGGATATTCCATCGTACGTAAATACCACAATTTTTTGAACAATTTTTAACTTTCCTGGGATATTTAAAGTGTACCCAAGTTGAGGTTCTTGTAAGCAGTGCATCCCTAAATTTTGGGGCGGCTCTGTCTTATTGATTTTCAGTTTTCCCAAGGTATATTCCCTAGACTGGAAGTGCCCTTCACTATGTAGCTCTGTTGTTTACTTGTTTTAGGGAACACAGTGCACTCCTCCAGAGAGGCAGTTGCCAACTTACATCCCGCCCATCAGCATAACAAGGCTCCCTGTTCTGCAGGCCCTCTCTTGCCTTTGTGGTTTTTACATATTTTGCCGATGTCCCTTTTGACCGGTGGGAAGGGATACTTCTTTGTAGTGCAGATTTGCATTGCCCGCCTGCTTGCTTGGCCAAGAAGTGTGTATGCGTTTTCTCCAGAATATATTCAGGAGAAAACGAATAAACCATTTTTGGCCAAGTCCATCATTGTCGAAATTGTGCCCCTCTTCCTGTGCTTTACAGATGATTCCAACGTACCTCTTGAAATCTGTTTCCTGCAATTCTGCCTCGGTTTCAAGTCCGCCTCGTTGCCTTCCTTCAAAATATTTTTGGACGATAGTTGTCCTTTATTACTCTGCCAGTTTGTGAATTGCTGTGCCCCTGAGCTCCATTTATCAAATCGTTGTTTGTGAGCTGACCGCAAGTCCAAAATTTCGGTTCAGGACCTATACTGGTTCCCGGCAGGGGGATGAGTCCTTGGTTAATTATTCTTCCTGCCGGGCAATTAGAGTGACAAATGCCCGTCCAAATGTCTAACAGCTACTCTCTCATTGGTTCTCCCTGTTCCCTTTCATCCTCTGCCAAATTGGCAACCTGTGTTATCCAGGAGGTTAAAGGGGCTGTCTCTCCAAGTTGAGAGATGGATAGTAAAGCAGTTGGAAAGTCAAACTGGAGCACCAGGAGAGGGACAATTAGTTGAGTTTTAGAAACCTTTCGTATACACAGTGTGTCCATTCTCTAGGTTTCACGTACATGTCATAGCTGTAGTAATATTCCCTTCCACCTGGAGAGTTTGGAACCATGGAATGGAGGCCATGCATTATTGCTTTAAACTGTCTGTGTTTGCTCACCCAGTCTCACCAATCCTCTCAGTCCCAAATGTCCAGCATTATGCCAAATCAAGCTGTAGTTGTAGATAGGTTCATTTCAGGTTTCATCAGAGACCCTGAAGGAATTGTAAAGAATTTCCCTGTTTTGTTGTTTTGTTATTGAAATTCCTTTTTATAGTGAGTTTGAGCTGATTCCCACTGCATTTTTATGCCAGTCTAGACACACTTGATCCCTTACGGAGACATATCAATATATAGGTTTGAAGATTCTTACTAGTCAGATATATTCCTCTGAGGGAAGTATGGGGTGTTGATTCCTTTTCAGTGAGGAAGGTGTAGATCTTTTCTATTCTGTATTTGGTTTCTGGAATGGAGCCTTTACTAATATCAAACTCTGGTTTTATGCAACACCCCACCTCTCCTTACCCCTTAAGCAGGTGTAAGAGTGTTTTCTCAATGTGAGACTCTCTTCTCTTTACTAACTCAGTTCATGTGTAGCCATGTTTACATGACCTTCATAAGTGATATCTTATGCTAAGTTTATTTTACTCTGTGACTAATTTAACTTAGAATCCTCGTAACTGAATCCACTAAATTTGCTGCTACTGGCCTGATGACATTGATTTCATGGCAGAGAAATATTCCATCGTATGTAATTACCACAATCTCTTGAAAAAATTTTGTCTTTCCTGGGATATTTAAGGTGTAGCCTAGTTGAGGTTCTTGTAAGCAGTGCAGCCCTAAATTTTGGGGTGGCTCTGTCTTACTGATTTTCAGTTTTCCCAAGGTATATACCCTAGACTGGAAGTGCCCTTGTCTCTGTAGCTCTGTTGTTTACTTGTTTTAGGGAACAAAATGCACTCCTCCAGAGAGGCAGTTGGCAATTTACATCCCGCCCATCAGCATAACAAGGCTCCCTGTTCTCCAGGCCCTGTCTTGCCTTTCTGCTTTTTACCCATTTTGTGGATATCCCTTTTGACCTGTGGGAAGTGATACTTCTTTGTAGTGCAGATTTGCATTGCCCGCTTGCTTGCTTGGCCAAAAAGGGCGTATGCGTTTTCTCCTGAATATACTCAGCAGAAAATGCATACGCCCTTTTTGGCCAAGTGCATCATTTTCGAAGTTGTGCCCCTCTTCCTGTGCTTTAAAAGCGATCCCAACGTATCTGTTGAAATCTGTTTCCTTCTATTCTGCCTCGCTTTCAATTCCGCCTCGTTGCCTTCCCTCAACAGATTTTTGTACGATAGTTGTCCTTTATTACTCTACCAGTTTGTGAATTGCTGTGCCCCTGAGCTCCATAATTTAACTCGTTTATTGTGAGCTGAACGCAAGTCCAATATTTTGGTTCAGGACCTATACTGGTTTGCGGTGGGTGGCTGAGACTTTGGTTAATTCTTCTTCCTCCCGGGAAATAAGAGTGACATGTGCCCGTCCAAATGCCTAACAGCTACTCTCTCATTGGTTCTCCCTCTTCCCTTTCATCCTCTGCCAAATTGGCAACCTGTGCAAAACAGGAGGTTAAAGGTGCCGTCTCTCCAAGCTGGGAGATTGATAGTAAAGCAGTTGGAAAGTCAAACCTGAGCACCAGCAGAGGGACTATTCGTTGAGTTTTAGAGACCTTTCGTATTCACAGTGTGTCCAGTCTCTAGGTTTCCCGTACATTTTATAGCTGTAGTAATATACTCTTCAACCTGGAGAGTTGGGACCCATGGAATGGTTGCCATGCATTATTGCTTTATAGGGTCTGCATTTGCTCACCCAATCTCACCAATCCTCTCAGTCCCATGTGTCCAGCCTTATGCCACATCCAGCTGTCATTGTAGATAGGGTCATTCCAGGTTTCATCAGAGACCCTGAAGGAATTGTAAAGAATTTCCCTGTTTTGTTGTTTTGTTTTTGAAATTCCCTTTTATAGTGGGTTTGAGATGATTCTCGCTGCCATGTTTATGCCAGTCTAGACACACTTGATTCCCTTACGGAGACATATCAATACATAGGTTTTAAGATTCTAA
This sequence comes from Mesoplodon mirus, assembly GCF_964341445.2. Lineage (NCBI taxonomy): Eukaryota > Metazoa > Chordata > Mammalia > Artiodactyla > Ziphiidae > Mesoplodon > Mesoplodon mirus. The sequence continues at coordinate 13,963 of NW_028295671.1, forward strand.
CTAATCCAATATATTCCTCTGTGGGAAATATGGGGTTTTGAATCCCTTTCACTGAGGAAGGTGTAAGTCTTGGCTATTCCATAGTTGGTTTTTGAATGGTACCTGTGCTTATATCAAACTCTGGTTTTATGCATCACCCCACCTCTCCTTCCCCCTTAAGCAGGCATAAGAGTGTTTTCTAAATGTGAGACTCTGTTCTCTTTCCTAACTCAGTTCATATGTAGCCATGTTTACAGGATGTTCATAAGTGATATCTTATGATAAGTTTCTTTTTCTGTGTGACTTGTTTCAGTTAGAATCATCGTACCTGAATCCACTCATTTAGCTGCTACTGGTCTTATGACATTGATTTCATGGCTGAGGGATATTCCATCGTATGTAAGTACCACAATTTTTTGAACCATTTTTATATTTCCTGGGATATTTAATGTGTACCCAAGTTGAGGTTCTTGTAAGCAGTGCAGCCCTAAATTTGAGGGTGGCTCTGTCTTATTGATTTTCAGTTTTCCCAAGGTATATTCCCTAGACTGGAAGTGCCCTTGGCTCTGTCGCTTTCTTGTTTACTTGTTTTAGGGAACACAATGCACTCCTCCAGTGAGGCAGTTGGCAATTTACATCCCGCCCATCAGCATAACAAGGCTCCCTGTTCTCCAGGGCCTGTCTAGCCTCTGGTTTTTACCCATTTTGTGGATGTCCCATTTGACTGGTGGGAAGTGATACTTCTTTTTAGTGCAGATTTGCATTGCCCGCTTGCTTGCTTGGCCAGAAATGCCGTATGCGTTTTCTCCTGAATATATTCAGGAGAAAACGCATACGCCATTTGTGGCCAGGTGCATCATTGTCGAAGTTCTGCCCATCTTCCTATGCTTTAAAGGCGATTCCAACGTGGCTCTTGAAATCTGTTTCCTGCTATTCTGCCTCGCTTTCAAGTCAGCCTGGTTGACTTCCCTCAACTGATTTTTGGACGATAGTTGCCCTTTATTACTCTGCCAGTTTGTTAATTGTTGTGTCCCTGAGCTCCATTTTTAACTCGTTTTTTGTGAGCTGAACGCAAGTCCAATATTTTGGTTCAGGACCTATACTGGTTTTTGGTGGGTGGCTGAGACTTTGGTTAATTCTTCTTCCTCCCGGGAAATAAGAAAGACATGTGCCCGTCCAAATGTCTAACAGCTACTCTCTCATTGGTTCTCCCTCTTGCCTTTCATCCTTTGCTAAATTGGCAACATGTGTACACCAGGAGGTTAAAGGTGCTGTCTCTACAAGTTGGGAGATTGATAGTAAAGCAGTTGGAACGTCAAACTGGAGCACAAGGAGAGGGATTATTCCTTGAGTTTTAGAGACCTTTCATATTCACAGTGTGTCCATTCTCTAGGCTTCCTGTACATGTTATAGCTGTAGTAATATTCCCTTCAACCTGGAGAGTTGTGACCAATGGAATGGCTGCCATGCATTATTGCATTAAAGGGTCTGCATTTGCTCACCCAATCTCACAAATCCTCTCAGTCCCATGTGTTCAGCCTTATGCCACATCCAGCTGTCATTATAGATAGGGTCATTCCAGGTTTCATCAGAGACCCTGAAGGAATTGTATAGAATTTCCCTGGTTTTTGTTTTATTTTTGAAATTCCTTTTTATAGTGGGTTTGAGCTGATTCTCACTGCCATGTTTATGCCAGTCTAGACACACTTGATTCCCTGACGGAGACATATCAATACATAGGTTTTAAGATTCTTACTAGTCAGATATATTCCTCTGCAGAAAATATACGTTTTTGAGTCCCTTTCCCCGAGGAAGTTGTAGCTCTTGTCTATTCCATAGTTGGTTTTTGGAACGGTACCTGTGCTTATATCAAACTCTGGTTTTATGCATCACCCCACCTCTCCTTCCCCCTTAAGCAGGCATAAGAGAGTTTTCTAAATGTGAGACACTGTTCTCTTTCCTCACTCACTTCATGTGTAGCCATGTTTACAGGATCTTCTTAAGTGATATCGTATGATAAGATTCTTTTTCTGTGTGACTTATTTCACTTAGAATCATCATACCTGAATCCACTCATTTTGCTGCTACTGGTCTTATGACATTGATTTCATGGCTGAGGGATATTCCATCGTACGTAAATACCACAATTTTTGAACAATTTTTAACTTTCCTGGGATATTTAAAGTGTACCCAAGTTGAGGTTCTTGTAAGCAGTGCATCCCTAAATTTTGGGGCGGCTCTGTCTTATTGATTTTCAGTTTTCCCAAGGTATATTCCCTAGACTGGAAGTGCCCTTCACTATGTAGCTCTGTTGTTTACTTGTTTTACGGAACACAGTGCACTCCTCCAGAGAGGCAGTTGCCAACTTACATCCCGCCCATCAGCATAACAAGGCTCCCTGTTCTGCAGGCCCTCTCTTGCCTTTGTAGTTTTTACACATTTTGCCGATGTTCCTTTTGACCGGTGGGAAGGGATACTTCTTTGTAGTGCAGATTTGCATTGCCCGCCTGCTTGCTTGGCCAAGAAGTGTGTATGCGTTTTCTCCAGAATATATTCAGGAGAAAACGAATAAACCATTTTTGGCCAAGTCCATCATTGTCGAAATTGTGCCCCTCTTCCTGTGCTTTACAGGTGATTCCAACGTACCTCTTGAAATCTGTTTCCTGCAATTCTGCCTCGGTTTCAAGTCCGCCTCGTTGCCTTCCTTCAAAATATTTTTGGATGATAGTTGTCCTTTATTAATCTGCCAGTTTGTGAATTGCTGTGCCCCTGAGCTCCATTTATCAAATCGTTGTTTGTGAGCTGACCGCAAGTCCAAAATTTCGGTTCAGGACCTATACTGGTTCCCGGCAGGGGGATGAGTCCTTGGTTAATTATTCTTCCTGCCGGGCAATTAGAGTGACAAATGCCCGTCCAAATGTCTAACAGCTACTCTCTCATTGGTTCTCCCTGTTCCCTTTCATCCTCTGCCAAATTGGCAACCTGTGTTATCCAGGAGGTTAAAGGGGCTGTCTCTCCAAGTTGAGAGATGGATAGTAAAGCAGTTGGAAAGTCAAACTGGAGCACCAGGAGAGGGACAATTAGTTGAGTTTTAGAAACCTTTCGTATACACAGTGTGTCCATTCTCTAGGTTTCACGTACATGTTATAGCTGTAGTAATATTCCCTTCCACCTGGAGAGTTTGGAACCATGGAATGGAGGCCATGCATTATTGCTTTAAACTGTCTGTGTTTGCTCACCCAGTCTCACCAATCCTCTCAGTCCCAAATGTCCAGCATTATGCCAAATCAAGCTGTAGTTGTAGATAGGTTCATTTCAGGTTTCATCAGAGACCCTGAAGGAATTGTAAAGAATTTCCCTGTTTTGTTGTTTTGTTATTGAAATTCCTTTTTATAGTGAGTTTGAGCTGATTCCCACTGCATTTTTATGCCAGTCTAGACACACTTGATCCCTTACGGAGACATATCAATATATAGGTTTGAAGATTCTTACTAGTCAGATATATTCCTCTGAGGGAAGTATGGGGTGTTGATTCCTTTTCAGTGAGGAAGGTGTGGATCTTTTCTATTCTGTATTTGGTTTCTGGAATGGAGCCTTTACTAATATCAAACTCTGGTTTTATGCAACACCCCACCTCTCCTTACCCCTTAAGCAGGTGTAAGAGTGTTTTCTCAATGTGAGACTCTCTTCTCTTTACTAACTCAGTTCATGTGTAGCCATGTTTACATGACCTTCATAAGTGATATCTTATGCTAAGTTTATTTTACTCTGTGACTAATTTAACTTAGAATCCTCGTAACTGAATCCACTAAATTTGCTGCTACTGGCCTGATGACATTGATTTCATGGCAGAGAAATATCCCATCGTATGTAATTACCACAATCTCTTGAAAAAATTTTGTCTTTCCTGGGATATTTAAGGTGTAGCCTAGTTGAGGTTCTTGTAAGCAGTGCAGCCCTAAATTTTGGGGTGGCTCTGTCTTACTGATTTTCAGTTTTCCCAAGGTATATACCCTAGACTGGAAGTGCCCTTGTCTCTGTAGCTCTGTTGTTTACTTGTTTTAGGGAACAAAATGCACTCCTCCAGAGAGGCAGTTGGCAATTTACATCCCGCCCATCAGCATAACAAGGCTCCCTGTTCTCCAGGCCCTGTCTTGCCTTTCTGCTTTTTACCCATTTTGTGGATATCCCTTTTGACCTGTGGGAAGTGATACTTCTTTGTAGTGCAGATTTGCATTGCCCGCTTGCTTGCTTGGCCAAAAAGGGCGTATGCGTTTTCTCCTGAATATACTCAGGAGAAAATGCATACGCCCTTTTTGGCCAAGTGCATCATTTTCGAAGTTGTGCCCCTCTTCCTGTGCTTTAAAAGCGATCCCAACGTATCTGTTGAAATCTGTTTCCTTCTATTCTGCCTCGCTTTCAATTCCGCCTCGTTGCCTTCCCTCAACAGATTTTTGTACGATAGTTGTCCTTTATTACTCTACCAGTTTGTGAATTGCTGTGCCCCTGAGCTCCATAATTTAACTCGTTTATTGTGAGCTGAACGCAAGTCCAATATTTTGGTTCAGGACCTATACTGGTTTGCGGTGGGTGGCTGAGACTTTGGTTAATTCTTCTTCCTCCCGGGAAATAAGAGTGACATGTGCCCGTCCAAATGCCTAACAGCTACTCTCTCATTGGTTCTCCCTCTTCCCTTTCATCCTCTGCCAAATTGGCAACCTGTGCAAAACAGGAGGTTAAAGGTGCCGTCTCTCCAAGCTGGGAGATTGATAGTAAAGCAGTTGGAAAGTCAAACCTGAGCACCAGCAGAGGGACTATTCGTTGAGTTTTAGAGACCTTTCGTATTCACAGTGTGTCCAGTCTCTAGGTTTCCCGTACATTTTATAGCTGTAGTAATATACTCTTCAACCTGGAGAGTTGGGACCCATGGAATGGTTGCCATGCATTATTGCTTTATAGGGTCTGCATTTGCTCACCCAATCTCACCAATCCTCTCAGTCCCATGTGTCCAGCCTTATGCCACATCCAGCTGTCATTGTAGATAGGGTCATTCCAGGTTTCATCAGAGACCCTGAAGGAATTGTAAAGAATTTCCCTGTTTTGTTGTTTTGTTTTTGAAATTCCCTTTTATAGTGGGTTTGAGATGATTCTCGCTGCCATGTTTATGCCAGTCTAGACACACTTGATTCCCTTACGGAGACATATCAATACATAGGTTTTAAGATTCTAACTAATCCAATATATTCCTCTGTGGGAAATATGGGGTTTTGAATCCCTTTCACTGAGGAAGGTGTAAGTCTTGGCTATTCCATAGTTGGTTTTTGAATGGTACCTGTGCTTATATCAAACTCTGGTTTTATGCATCACCCCACCTCTCCTTCCCCCTTAAGCAGGCATAAGAGTGTTTTCTAAATGTGAGACTCTGTTCTCTTTCCTAACTCAGTTCATATGTAGCCATGTTTACAGGATGTTCATAAGTGATATCTTATGATAAGTTTCTTTTTCTGTGTGACTTATTTCAGTTAGAATCATCGTACCTGAATCCACTCATTTAGATGCTACTGGTCTTATGACATTGATTTCATGGCTGAGGGATATTCCATCGTATGTAAGTACCACAATTTTTTGAACCATTTTTATATTTCCTGGGATATTTAATGTGTACCCAAGTTGAGGTTCTTGTAAGCAGTGCAGCCCTAAATTTGAGGGTGGCTCTGTCTTATTGATTTTCAGTTTTCCCAAGGTATATTCCCTAGACTGGAAGTGCCCTTGGCTCTGTCGCTTTCTTGTTTACTTGTTTTAGGGAACACAATGCACTCCTCCAGTGAGGCAGTTGGCAATTTACATCCCGCCCATCAGCATAACAAGGCTCCCTGTTCTCCAGGGCCTGTCTAGCCTCTGGTTTTTACCCATTTTGTGGATGTCCCTTTTGACTGGTGGGAAGTGATACTTCTTTTTAGTGCAGATTTGCATTGCCCGCTTGCTTGCTTGGCCAGAAATGCCGTATGCGTTTTCTCCTGAATATATTCAGGAGAAAACGCATACGCCATTTGTGGCCAGGTGCATCATTGTCGAAGTTCTGCCCATCTTCCTATGCTTTAAAGGCGATTCCAACGTGGCTCTTGAAATCTGTTTCCTGCTATTCTGCCTCGCTTTCAAGTCCGCCTGGTTGACTTCCCTCAACTGATTTTTGGACGATAGTTGCCCTTTATTACTCTGCCAGTTTGTTAATTGTTGTGTCCCTGAGCTCCATTTTTAACTCGTTTTTTGTGAGCTGAACGCAAGACCAATATTTTGGTTCAGGACCTATACTGGTTTTTGGTGGGTGGCTGAGACTTTGGTTAATTCTTCTTCCTCCCGGGAAATAAGAAAGACATGTGCCCGTCCAAATGTCTAACAGCTACTCTCTCATTGGTTCTCCCTCTTGCCTTTCATCCTTTGCTAAATTGGCAACATGTGTACACCAGGAGGTTAAAGGTGCTGTCTCTACAAGTTGGGAGATTGATAGTAAAGCAGTTGGAACGTCAAAGTGGAGCACAAGGAGAGGGATTATTCCTTGAGTTTTAGAGACCTTTCATATTCACAGTGTGTCCATTCTCTAGGCTTCCTGTACATGTTATAGCTGTAGTAGTATTCCCTTCAACCTGGAGAGTTGTGACCAATGGAATGGCTGCCATGCATTATTGCATTAAAGGGTCTGCATTTGCTCACCCAATCTCACAAATCCTCTCAGTCCCATGTGTTCAGCCTTATGCCACATCCAGCTGTCATTATAGATAGGGTCATTCCAGGTTTCATCAGAGACCCTGAAGGAATTGTATAGAATTTCCCTGGTTTTTGTTTTATTTTTGAAATTCCTTTTTATAGTGGGTTTGAGCTGATTCTCACTGCCATGTTTATGCCAGTCTAGACACACTTGATTCCCTGACGGAGACATATCAATACATAGGTTTTAAGATTCTTACTAGTCAGATATATTCCTCTGCAGAAAATATACGTTTTTGAGTCCCTTTCCCCGAGGAAGTTGTAGCTCTTGTCTATTCCATAGTTGGTTTTTGGAACGGTACCTGTGCTTATATCAAACTCTGGTTTTATGCATCACCCCACCTCTCCTTCCCTCTTAAGCAGGCATAAGAGAGTTTTCTAAATGTGAGACACTGTTCTCTTTCCTCACTCACTTCATGTGTAGCCATGTTTACAGGATCTTCTTAAGTGATATCGTATGATAAGATTCTTTTTCTGTGTGACTTATTTCACTTAGAATCATCATACCTGAATCCACTCATTTTGCTGCTACTGGTCTTATGACATTGATTTCATGGCTGAGGGATATTCCATCGTACGTAAATACCACAATTTTTGAACAATTTTTAACTTTCCTGGGATATTTAAAGTGTACCCAAGTTGAGGTTCTTGTAAGCAGTGCATCCCTAAATTTTGGGGCGGCTCTGTCTTATTGATTTTCAGTTTTCCCAAGGTGTATTCCCTAGACTGGAAGTGCCCTTCACTATGTAGCTCTGTTGTTTACTTGTTTTACGGAACACAGTGCACTCCTCCAGAGAGGCAGTTGCCAACTTACATCCCGCCCATCAGCATAACAAGGCTCCCTGTTCTGCAGGCCCTCTCTTGCCTTTGTAGTTTTTACACATTTTGCCGATGTTCCTTTTGACCGGTGGGAAGGGATACTTCTTTGTAGTGCAGATTTGCATTGCCCGCCTGCTTGCTTGGCCAAGAAGTGTGTATGCGTTTTCTCCAGAATATATTCAGGAGAAAACGAATAAACCATTTTTGGCCAAGTCCATCATTGTCGAAATTGTGCCCCTCTTCCTGTGCTTTACAGGTGATTCCAACGTACCTCTTGAAATCTGTTTCCTGCAATTCTGCCTCGGTTTCAAGTCCGCCTCGTTGCCTTCCTTCAAAATATTTTTGGATGATAGTTGTCCTTTATTAATCTGCCAGTTTGTGAATTGCTGTGCCCCTGAGCTCCATTTATCAAATCGTTGTTTGTGAGCTGACCGCAAGTCCAAAATTTCGGTTCAGGACCTATACTGGTTCCCGGCAGGGGGATGAGTCCTTGGTTAATTATTCTTCCTGCCGGGCAATTAGAGTGACAAATGCCCGTCCAAATGTCTAACAGCTACTCTCTCATTGGTTCTCCCTGTTCCCTTTCATCCTCTGCCAAATTGGCAACCTGTGTTATCCAGGAGGTTAAAGGGGCTGTCTCTCCAAGTTGAGAGATGGATAGTAAAGCAGTTGGAAAGTCAAACTGGAGCACCAGGAGAGGGACAATTAGTTGAGTTTTAGAAACCTTTCGTATACACAGTGTGTCCATTCTCTAGGTTTCACGTACATGTTATAGCTGTAGTAATATTCCCTTCCACCTGGAGAGTTTGGAACCATGGAATGGAGGCCATGCATTATTGCTTTAAACTGTCTGTGTTTGCTCACCCAGTCTCACCAATCCTCTCAGTCCCAAATGTCCAGCATTATGCCAAATCAAGCTGTAGTTGTAGATAGGTTCATTTCAGGTTTCATCAGAGACCCTGAAGGAATTGTAAAGAATTTCCCTGTTTTGTTGTTTTGTTATTGAAATTCCTTTTTATAGTGAGTTTGAGCTGATTCCCACTGCATTTTTATGCCAGTCTAGACACACTTGATCCCTTACGGAGACATATCAATATATAGGTTTGAAGATTCTTACTAGTCAGATATATTCCTCTGAGGGAAGTATGGGGTGTTGATTCCTTTTCAGTGAGGAAGGTGTGGATCTTTTCTATTCTGTATTTGGTTTCTGGAATGGAGCCTTTACTAATATCAAACTCTGGTTTTATGCAACACCCCACCTCTCCTTACCCCTTAAGCAGGTGTAAGAGTGTTTTCTCAATGTGAGACTCTCTTCTCTTTACTAACTCAGTTCATGTGTAGCCATGTTTACATGACCTTCATAAGTGATATCTTATGCTAAGTTTATTTTACTCTGTGACTAATTTAACTTAGAATCCTCGTAACTGAATCCACTAAATTTGCTGCTACTGGCCTGATGACATTGATTTCATGGCAGAGAAATATCCCATCGTATGTAATTACCACAATCTCTTGAAAAAATTTTGTCTTTCCTGGGATATTTAAGGTGTAGCCTAGTTGAGGTTCTTGTAAGCAGTGCAGCCCTAAATTTTGGGGTGGCTCTGTCTTACTGATTTTCAGTTTTCCCAAGGTATATACCCTAGACTGGAAGTGCCCTTGTCTCTGTAGCTCTGTTGTTTACTTGTTTTAGGGAACAAAATGCACTCCTCCAGAGAGGCAGTTGGCAATTTACATCCCGCCCATCAGCATAACAAGGCTCCCTGTTCTCCAGGCCCTGTCTTGCCTTTCTGCTTTTTACCCATTTTGTGGATATCCCTTTTGACCTGTGGGAAGTGATACTTCTTTGTAGTGCAGATTTGCATTGCCCGCTTGCTTGCTTGGCCAAAAAGGGCGTATGCGTTTTCTCCTGAATATACTCAGGAGAAAATGCATACGCCCTTTTTGGCCAAGTGCATCATTTTCGAAGTTGTGCCCCTCTTCCTGTGCTTTAAAAGCGATCCCAACGTATCTGTTGAAATCTGTTTCCTTCTATTCTGCCTCGCTTTCAATTCCGCCTCGTTGCCTTCCCTCAACAGATTTTTGTACGATAGTTGTCCTTTATTACTCTACCAGTTTGTGAATTGCTGTGCCCCTGAGCTCCATAATTTAACTCGTTTATTGTGAGCTGAACGCAAGTCCAATATTTTGGTTCAGGACCTATACTGGTTTGCGGTGGGTGGCTGAGACTTTGGTTAATTCTTCTTCCTCCCGGGAAATAAGAGTGACATGTGCCCGTCCAAATGCCTAACAGCTACTCTCTCATTGGTTCTCCCTCTTCCCTTTCATCCTCTGCCAAATTGGCAACCTGTGCAAAACAGGAGGTTAAAGGTGCCGTCTCTCCAAGCTGGGAGATTGATAGTAAAGCAGTTGGAAAGTCAAACCTGAGCACCAGCAGAGGGACTATTCGTTGAGTTTTAGAGACCTTTCGTATTCACAGTGTGTCCAGTCTCTAGGTTTCCCGTACATTTTATAGCTGTAGTAATATACTCTTCAACCTGGAGAGTTGGGACCCATGGAATGGTTGCCATGCATTATTGCTTTATAGGGTCTGCATTTGCTCACCCAATCTCACCAATCCTCTCAGTCCCATGTGTCCAGCCTTATGCCACATCCAGCTGTCATTGTAGATAGGGTCATTCCAGGTTTCATCAGAGACCCTGAAGGAATTGTAAAGAATTTCCCTGTTTTGTTGTTTTGTTTTTGAAATTCCCTTTTATAGTGGGTTTGAGATGATTCTCGCTGCCATGTTTATGCCAGTCTAGACACACTTGATTCCCTTACGGAGACATATCAATACATAGGTTTTAAGATTCTAACTAATCCAATATATTCCTCTGTGGGAAATATGGGGTTTTGAATCCCTTTCACTGAGGAAGGTGTAAGTCTTGGCTATTCCATAGTTGGTTTTTGAATGGTACCTGTGCTTATATCAAACTCTGGTTTTATGCATCACCCCACCTCTCCTTCCCCCTTAAGCAGGCATAAGAGTGTTTTCTAAATGTGAGACTCTGTTCTCTTTCCTAACTCAGTTCATATGTAGCCATGTTTACAGGATGTTCATAAGTGATATCTTATGATAAGTTTCTTTTTCTGTGTGACTTATTTCAGTTAGAATCATCGTACCTGAATCCACTCATTTAGATGCTACTGGTCTTATGACATTGATTTCATGGCTGAGGGATATTCCATCGTATGTAAGTACCACAATTTTTTGAACCATTTTTATATTTCCTGGGATATTTAATGTGTACCCAAGTTGAGGTTCTTGTAAGCAGTGCAGCCCTAAATTTGAGGGTGGCTCTGTCTTATTGATTTTCAGTTTTCCCAAGGTATATTCCCTAGACTGGAAGTGCCCTTGGCTCTGTCGCTTTCTTGTTTACTTGTTTTAGGGAACACAATGCACTCCTCCAGTGAGGCAGTTGGCAATTTACATCCCGCCCATCAGCATAACAAGGCTCCCTGTTCTCCAGGGCCTGTCTAGCCTCTGGTTTTTACCCATTTTGTGGATGTCCCTTTTGACTGGTGGGAAGTGATACTTCTTTTTAGTGCAGATTTGCATTGCCCGCTTGCTTGCTTGGCCAGAAATGCCGTATGCGTTTTCTCCTGAATATATTCAGGAGAAAACGCATACGCCATTTGTGGCCAGGTGCATCATTGTCGAAGTTCTGCCCATCTTCCTATGCTTTAAAGGCGATTCCAACGTGGCTCTTGAAATCTGTTTCCTGCTATTCTGCCTCGCTTTCAAGTCCGCCTGGTTGACTTCCCTCAACTGATTTTTGGACGATAGTTGCCCTTTATTACTCTGCCAGTTTGTTAATTGTTGTGTCCCTGAGCTCCATTTTTAACTCGTTTTTTGTGAGCTGAACGCAAGACCAATATTTTGGTTCAGGACCTATACTGGTTTTTGGTGGGTGGCTGAGACTTTGGTTAATTCTTCTTCCTCCCGGGAAATAAGAAAGACATGTGCCCGTCCAAATGTCTAACAGCTACTCTCTCATTGGTTCTCCCTCTTGCCTTTCATCCTTTGCTAAATTGGCAACATGTGTACACCAGGAGGTTAAAGGTGCTGTCTCTACAAGTTGGGAGATTGATAGTAAAGCAGTTGGAACGTCAAAGTGGAGCACAAGGAGAGGGATTATTCCTTGAGTTTTAGAGACCTTTCATATTCACAGTGTGTCCATTCTCTAGGCTTCCTGTACATGTTATAGCTGTAGTAATATTCCCTTCAACCTGGAGAGTTGTGACCAATGGAATGGCTGCCATGCATTATTGCATTAAAGGGTCTGCATTTGCTCACCCAATCTCACAAATCCTCTCAGTCCCATGTGTTCAGCCTTATGCCACATCCAGCTGTCATTATAGATAGGGTCATTCCAGGTTTCATCAGAGACCCTGAAGGAATTGTATAGAATTTCCCTGGTTTTTGTTTTATTTTTGAAATTCCTTTTTATAGTGGGTTTGAGCTGATTCTCACTGCCATGTTTATGCCAGTCTAGACACACTTGATTCCCTGACGGAGACATATCAATACATAGGTTTTAAGATTCTTACTAGTCAGATATATTCCTCTGCAGAAAATATACGTTTTTGAGTCCCTTTCCCCGAGGAAGTTGTAGGTCTTGTCTATTCCATAGTTGGTTTTTGGAACGGTACCTGTGCTTATATCAAACTCTGGTTTTATGCATCACCCCAGCTCTCCTTCCCCCTTAAGCAGGCATAAGAGAGTTTTCTAAATGTGAGACACTGTTCTCTTTCCTCACTCACTTCATGTGTAGCCATGTTTATAGGATCTTCTTAAGTGATATCGTATGATAAGATTCTTTTTCTGTGTGACTTATTTCACTTAGAATCATCATACCTGAATCCACTCATTTTGCTGCTACTGGTCTTATGACATTGATTTCATGGCTGAGGGATATTCCATCGTACGTAAATACCACAATTTTTTGAACAATTTTTAACTTTCCTGGGATATTTAAATTGTACCCAAGTTGAGGTTCTTGTAAGCAGTGCATCCCTAAATTTTGGGGCGGCTCTGTCTTATTGATTTTCAGTTTTCCCAAGGTATATTCCCTAGACTGGAAGTGCCCTTCACTATGTAGCTCTGTTGTTTACTTGTTTTAGGGAACACAGTGCACTCCTCCAGAGAGGCAGTTGCCAACTTACATCCCGCCCATCAGCATAACAAGGCTCCCTGTTCTGCAGGCCCTCTCTTGCCTTTGTAGTTTTTACACATTTTGCCGATGTTCCTTTTGACCGGTGGGAAGGGATACTTCTTTGTAGTGCAGATTTGCATTGCCCGCCTGCTTGCTTGGCCAAGAAGTGTGTATGCGTTTTCTCCAGAATATATTCAGGAGAAAACGAATAAACCATTTTTGGCCAAGTCCATCATTGTCGAAATTGTGCCCCTCTTCCTGTGCTTTACAGGTGATTCCAACGTACCTCTTGAAATCTGTTTCCTGCAATTCTGCCTCGGTTTCAAGTCTGCCTCGTTGCCTTCCTTCAAAATATTTTTGGATGATAGTTGTCCTTTATTAATCTGCCAGTTTGTGAATTGCTGTGCCCCTGAGCTCCATTTATCAAATCGTTGTTTGTGAGCTGACCGCAAGTCCAAAATTTCGGTTCAGGACCTATACTGGTTCCCGGCAGGGGGATGAGTCCTTGGTTAATTATTCTTCCTGCCGGGCAATTAGAGTGACAAATGCCCGTCCAAATGTCTAACAGCTACTCTCTCATTGGTTCTCCCTGTTCCCTTTCATCCTCTGCCAAATTGGCAACCTGTGTTATCCAGGAGGTTAAAGGGGCTGTCTCTCCAAGTTGAGAGATGGATAGTAAAGCAGTTGGAAAGTCAAACTGGAGCACCAGGAGAGGGACAATTAGTTGAGTTTTAGAAACCTTTCGTATACACAGTGTGTCCATTCTCTAGGTTTCACGTACATGTTATAGCTGTAGTAATATTCCCTTCCACCTGGAGAGTTTGGAACCATGGAATGGAGGCCATGCATTATTGCTTTAAACTGTCTGTGTTTGCTCACCCAGTCTCACCAATCCTCTCAGTCCCAAATGTCCAGCATTATGCCAAATCAAGCTGTAGTTGTAGATAGGTTCATTTCAGGTTTCATCAGAGACCCTGAAGGAATTGTAAAGAATTTCCCTGTTTTGTTGTTTTGTTATTGAAATTCCTTTTTATAGTGAGTTTGAGCTGATTCCCACTGCATTTTTATGCCAGTCTAGACACACTTGTTCCCTTACGGAGACATATCAATATATAGGTTTGAAGATTCTTACTAGTCAGATATATTCCTCTGAGGGAAGTATGGGGTGTTGATTCCTTTTCAGTGAGGAAGGTGTAGATCTTTTCTATTCTGTATTTGGTTTCTGGAATGGAGCCTTTACTAATATCAAACTCTGGTTTTATGCAACACCCCACCTCTCCTTACCCCTTAAGCAGGTGTAAGAGTGTTTTCTAAATGTGAGACTCTCTTCTCTTTACTAACTCAGTTCATGTGTAGCCATGTTTACATGACCTTCATAAGTGATATCTTATGCTAAGTTTATTTTACTCTGTGACTATTTAACTTAGAATCCTCGTAACTGAATCCACTAAATTTGCTGCTACTGGCCTGATGACATTGATTTCATGGCAGAGAAATATTCCATCGTATGTAATTACCACAATCTCTTGAAAAAATTTTGTCTTTCCTGGGATATTTAAGGTGTAGCCTAGTTGAGGTTCTTGTAAGCAGTGCAGCCCTAAATTTTGGGGTGGCTCTGTCTTACTGATTTTCAGTTTTCCCAAGGTATATACCCTAGACTGGAAGTGCCCTTGTCTCTGTAGCTCTGTTGTTTACTTGTTTTAGGGAACAAAATGCACTCCTCCAGAGAGGCAGTTGGCAATTTACATCCCGCCCATCAGCATAACAAGGCTCCCTGTTCTCCAGGCCCTGTCTTGCCTTTCTGCTTTTTACCCATTTTGTGGATATCCCTTTTGACCTGTGGGAAGTGATACTTCTTTGTAGTGCAGATTTGCATTGCCCGCTTGCTTGCTTGGCCAAAAAGGGCGTATGCGTTTTCTCCTGAATATACTCAGCAGAAAATGCATACGCCCTTTTTGGCCAAGTGCATCATTTTCGAAGTTGTGCCCCTCTTCCTGTGCTTTAAAAGCGATTCCAACGTATCTGTTGAAATCTGTTTCCTTCTATTCTGCCTCGCTTTCAATTCCGCCTCGTTGCCTTCCCTCAACAGATTTTTGTACGATAGTTGTCCTTTATTACTCTACTAGTTTGTGAATTGCTGTGCCCCTGAGCTCCATAATTTAACTCGTTTATTGTGAGCTGAACGCAAGTCCAATATTTTGGTTCAGGACCTATACTGGTTTGCGGTGGGTGGCTGAGACTTTGGTTAATTCTTCTTCCTCCCGGGAAATAAGAGTGACATGTGCCCGTCCAAATGCCTAACAGCTACTGTCTCATTGGTTCTCCCTCTTCCCTTTCATCCTCTGCCAAATTGGCAACCTGTGCAAAACAGGAGGTTAAAGGTGCCGTCTCTCCAAGCTGGGAGATTGATAGTAAAGCAGTTCGAAAGTCAAACCTGAGCACCAGCAGAGGGACTATTCGTTGAGTTTTAGAGACCTTTCGTATTCACAGTGTGTCCAGTCTCTAGGTTTCCCGTACATTTTATAGCTGTAGTAATATACTCTTCAACCTGGAGAGTTGGGACCCATGGAATGGTTGCCATGCATTATTGCTTTATAGGGTCTGCATTTGCTCACCCAATCTCACCAATCCTCTCAGTCCCATGTGTCCAGCCTTATGCCACATCCAGCTGTCATTGTAGATAGGGTCATTCCAGGTTTCATCAGAGACCCTGAAGGAATTGTAAAGAATTTCCCTGTTTTGTTGTTTTGTTTTTGAAATTCCCTTTTATAGTGGGTTTGAGATGATTCTCGCTGCCATGTTTATGCCAGTCTAGACACACTTGATTCCCTTACGGAGACATATCAATACATAGGTTTTAAGATTCTAACTAATCCAATATATTCCTCTGTGGGAAATATGGGGTTTTGAATCCCTTTCACTGAGGAAGGTGTAAGTCTTGGCTATTCCATAGTTGGTTTTTGAATGGTACCTGTGCTTATATCAAACTCTGGTTTTATGCCTCACCCCACCTCTCCTTCCCCCTTAAGCAGGCATAATAGTGTTTTCTAAATGTGAGACTCTGTTCTCTTTCCTAACTCAGTTCATATGTAGCCATGTTTACAGGATGTTCATAAGTGATATCTTATGATAAGTTTCTTTTTCTGTGTGACTTATTTCAGTTAGAATCATCGTACCTGAATCCACTCATTTAGCTGCTACTGGTCTTATGACATTGATTTCATGGCTGAGGGATATTCCATCGTATGTAAGTACCACAATTTTTTGAACCATTTTTATATTTCCTGGGATATTTAATGTGTACCCAAGTTGAGGTTCTTGTAAGCAGTGCAGCCCTAAATTTGAGGGTGGCTCTGTCTTATTGATTTTCAGTTTTCCCAAGGTATATTCCCTAGACTGGAAGTGCCCTTGATCTGTCGCTTTCTTGTTTACGTGTTTTAGGGAACACAATGCACTCCTCCAGTGAGGCAGTTGGCAATTTACATCCCGCCCATCAGCATAACAAGGCTCCCTGTTCTCCAGGGCCTGTCTAGCCTCTTGTTTTTACCCATTTTGTGGATGTCCCTTTTGACTGGTGGGAAGTGATACTTCTTTTTAGTGCAGATTTGCATTGTCCGCTTGCTTGCTTGGCCAGAAATGCCGTATGCGTTTTCTCCTGAATATATTCAGGAGAAAACGCATACGCCATTTGTGGCCAGGTGCATCATTGTCGAAGTTCTGCCCATCTTCCTATGCTTTAAAGGCGATTCCAACGTGGCTCTTGAAATCTGTTTCCTGCTATTCTGCCTCGCTTTCAAGTCCGCCTGGTTGACTTCCCTCAACTGATTTTTGGACGATAGTTGCCCTTTATTACTCTGCCAGTTTGTTAATTGTTGTGTCCCTGAGCTCCATTTTTAACTCGTTTTTTGTGAGCTGAACACAAGTCCAATATTTTGGTTCAGGACCTATACTGGTTTTTGGTGGGTGGCTGAGACTTTGGTTAATTCTTCTTCCTCCCGGGAAATAAGAAAGACATGTGCCCGTCCAAATGTCTAACAGCTACTCTCTCATTGGTTCTCCCTCTTGCCTTTCATCCTTTGCTAAATTGGCAACATGTGTACACCAGGAGGTTAAAGGTGCTGTCTCTACAAGTTGGGAGATTGATAGTAAAGCAGTTGGAACGTCAAACTGGAGCACAAGGAGAGGGATTATTCCTTGAGTTTTAGAGACCTTTCATATTCACAGTGTGTCCATTCTCTAGGTCTCCTGTACATGTTATAGCTGTAGTAATATTCCCTTCAACCTGGAGAGTTGTGACCAATGGAATGGCTGCCATGCATTATTGCATTAAAGGGTCTGCATTTGCTCACCCAATCTCACAAATCCTCTCAGTCCCATGTGTTCAGCCTTATGCCACATCCAGCTGTCATTATAGATAGGGTCATTCCAGGTTTCATCAGAGACCCTGAAGGAATTGTATAGAATTTCCCTGGTTTTTGTTTTATTTTTGAAATTCCTTTTTATAGTGGGTTTGAGCTGATTCTCACTGCCATGTTTATGCCAGTCTAGACACACTTGATTCCCTGACGGAGACATATCAATACATAGGTTTTAAGATTCTTACTAGTCAGATATATTCCTCTGCAGAAAATATACGTTTTTGAGTCCCTTTCCCCGAGGAAGTTGTAGGTCTTGTCTATTCCATAGTTGGTTTTTGGAACGGTACCTGTGCTTATATCAAACTCTGGTTTTATGCATCACCCCACCTCTCCTTCCCCCTTAAGCAGGCATAAGAGAGTTTTCTAAATGTGAGACACTGTTCTCTTTCCTCACTCACTTCATGTGTAGCCATGTTTACAGGATCTTCTTAAGTGATATCGTATGATAAGATTCTTTTTCTGTGTGACTTATTTCACTTAGAATCATCATACCTGAATCCACTCATTTTGCTGCTACTGGTCTTATGACATTGATTTCATGGCTGAGGGATATTCCATCGTACGTAAATACCACAATTTTTTGAACAATTTTTAACTTTCCTGGGATATTTAAAGTGTACCCAAGTTGAGGTTCTTGTAAGCAGTGCATCCCTAAATTTTGGGGCGGCTCTGTCTTATTGATTTTCAGTTTTCCCAAGGTATATTCCCTAGACTGGAAGTGCCCTTCACTATGTAGCTCTGTTGTTTACTTGTTTTAGGGAACACAGTGCACTCCTCCAGAGAGGCAGTTGCCAACTTACATCCCGCCCATCAGCATAACAAGGCTCCCTGTTCTGCAGGCCCTCTCTTGCCTTTGTGGTTTTTACACATTTTGCCGATGTCCCTTTTGACCGGTGGGAAGGGATACTTCTTTGTAGTGCAGATTTGCATTGCCCGCCTGCTTGCTTGGCCAAAAAGTGTGTATGCGTTTTCTCCAGAATATATTCAGGAGAAAACGAATAAACCATTTTTGGCCAAGTCCATCATTGTCGAAATTGTGCCCCTCTTCCTGTGCTTTACAGGTGATTCCAACGTACCTCTTGAAATCTGTTTCCTGCAATTCTGCCTCGGTTTCAAGTCCGCCTCGTTGCCTTCCTTCAAAATATTTTTGGACGATAGTTGTCCTTTATTACTCTGCCAGTTTGTGAATTGCTGTGCCCCTGAGCTCCATTTATCAAATCGTTGTTTGTGAGCTGACCGCAAGTCCAAAATTTCGGTTCAGGACCTATACTGGTTCCCGGCAGGGGGATGAGTCCTTGGTTAATTATTCTTCCTGCCGGGCAATTAGAGTGACAAATGCCCGTCCAAATGTCTAACAGCTACTCTCTCATTGGTTCTCCCTGTTCCCTTTCATCCTCTGCCAAATTGGCAACCTGTGTTATCCAGGAGGTTAAAGGGGCTGTCTCTCCAAGTTGAGAGATGGATAGTAAAGCAGTTGGAAAGTCAAACTGGAGCACCAGGAGAGGGACAATTAGTTGAGTTTTAGAAACCTTTCGTATACACAGTGTGTCCATTCTCTAGGTTTCACGTACATGTTATAGCTGTAGTAATATTCCCTTCCACCTGGAGAGTTTGGAACCATGGAATGGAGGCCATGCATTATTGCTTTAAACTGTCTGTGTTTGCTCACCCAGTCTCACCAATCCTCTCAGTCCCAAATGTCCAGCATTATGCCAAATCAAGCTGTAGTTGTAGATAGGTTCATTTCAGGTTTCATCAGAGACCCTGAAGGAATTGTAAAGAATTTCCCTGTTTTGTTGTTTTGTTATTGAAATTCCTTTTTATAGTGAGTTTGAGCTGATTCCCACTGCATTTTTATGCCAGTCTAGACACACTTGATCCCTTACGGAGACATATCAATATATAGGTTTGAAGATTCTTACTAGTCAGATATATTCCTCTGAGGGAAGTATGGGGTGTTGATTCCTTTTCAGTGAGGAAGGTGTAGATCTTTTCTATTCTGTATTTGGTTTCTGGAATGGAGCCTTTACTAATATCAAACTCTGGTTTTATGCAACACCCCACCTCTCCTTACCCCTTAAGCAGGTGTAAGAGTGTTTTCTAAATGTGAGACTCTCTTCTCTTTACTAACTCAGTTCATGTGTAGCCATGTTTACATGACCTTCATAAGTGATATCTTATGCTAAGTTTATTTTACTCTGTGACTAATTTAACTTAGAATCCTCGTAACTGAATCCACTAAATTTGCTGCTACTGGCCTGATGACATTGATTTCATGGCAGAGAAATATTCCATCGTATGTAATTACCACAATCTCTTGAAAAAATTTTGTCTTTCCTGGGATATTTAAGGTGTAGCCTAGTTGAGGTTCTTGTAAGCAGTGCAGCCCTAAATTTTGGGGTGGCTCTGTCTTACTGATTTTCAGTTTTCCCAAGGTATATACCCTAGACTGGAAGGGCCCTTGTCTCTGTAGCTCTGTTGTTTACTTGTTTTAGGGAACAAAATGCACTCCTCCAGAGAGGCAGTTGGCAATTTACATCCCGCCCATCAGCATAACAAGGCTCCCTGTTCTCCAGGCCCTGTCTTGCCTTTCTGCTTTTTACCCATTTTGTGGATATCCCTTTTGACCTGTGGGAAGTGATACTTCTTTGTAGTGCAGATTTGCATTGCCCGCTTGCTTGCTTGGCCAAAAAGGGCGTATGCGTTTTCTCCTGAATATACTCAGCAGAAAATGCATACGCCCTTTTTGGCCAAGTGCATCATTTTCGAAGTTGTGCCCCTCTTCCTGTGCTTTAAAAGCGATCCCAACGTATCTGTTGAAATCTGTTTCCTTCTATTCTGCCTCGCTTTCAATTCCGCCTCGTTGCCTTCCCTCAACAGATTTTTGTACGATAGTTGTCCTTTATTACTCTACCAGTTTGTGAATTGCTGTGCCCCTGAGCTCCATAATTTAACTCGTTTATTGTGAGCTGAACGCAAGTCCAATATTTTGGTTCAGGACCTATACTGGTTTGCGGTGGGTGGCTGAGACTTTGGTTAATTCTTCTTCCTCCCGGGAAATAAGAGTGACATGTGCCCGTCCAAATGCCTAACAGCTACTCTCTCATTGGTTCTCCCTCTTCCCTTTCATCCTCTGCCAAATTGGCAACCTGTGCAAAACAGGAGGTTAAAGGTGCAGTCTCTCCAAGCTGGGAGATTGATAGTAAAGCAGTTGGAAAGTCAAACCTGAGCACCAGCAGAGGGACTATTCGTTGAGTTTTAGAGACCTTTCGTATTCACAGTGTGTCCAGTCTCTAGGTTTCCCGTACATTTTATAGCTGTAGTAATATACTCTTCAACCTGGAGAGTTGGGACCCATGGAATGGTTGCCATGCATTATTGCTTTATAGGGTCTGCATTTGCTCACCCAATCTCACCAATCCTCTCAGTCCCATGTGTCCAGCCTTATGCCACATCCAGCTGTCATTGTAGATAGGGTCATTCCAGGTTTCATCAGAGATCCTGAAGGAATTGTAAAGAATTTCCCTGTTTTGTTGTTTTGTTTTTGAAATTCCCTTTTATAGTGGGTTTGAGATGATTCTCGCTGCCATGTTTATGCCAGTCTAGACACACTTGATTCCCTTACGGAGACATATCAATACATAGGTTTTAAGATTCTAACTAATCCAATATATTCCTCTGTGGGAAATATGGGGTTTTGAATCCCTTTCACTGAGGAAGGTGTAAGTCTTGGCTATTCCATAGTTGGTTTTTGAATGGTACCTGTGCTTATATCAAACTCTGGTTTTATGCATCACCCCACCTCTCCTTCCCCCTTAAGCAGGCATAAGAGTGTTTTCTAAATGTGAGACTCTGTTCTCTTTCCTAACTCAGTTCATATGTAGCCATGTTTACAGGATGTTCATAAGTGATATCTTATGATAAGTTTCTTTTTCTGTGTGACTTATTTCAGTTAGAATCATCGTACCTGAATCCACTCATTTAGCTGCTACTGGTCTTATGACATTGATTTCATGGCTGAGGGATATTCCATCGTATGTAAGTACCACAATTTTTTGAACCATTTTTATATTTCCTGGGATATTTAATGTGTACCCAAGTTGAGGTTCTTGTAAGCAGTGCAGCCCTAAATTTGAGGGTGGCTCTGTCTTATTGATTTTCAGTTTTCCCAAGGTATATTCCCTAGACTGGAAGTGCCCTTGGCTCTGTCGCTTTCTTGTTTACGTGTTTTAGGGAACACAATGCACTCCTCCAGTGAGGCAGTTGGCAATTTACATCCCGCCCATCAGCATAACAAGGCTCCCTGTTCTCCAGGGCCTGTCTAGCCTCTGGTTTTTACCCATTTTGTGGATGTCCCTTTTGACTGGTGGGAAGTGATACTTCTTTTTAGTGCAGATTTGCATTGCCCGCTTGCTTGCTTGGCCAGAAATGCCGTATGCGTTTTCTCCTGAATATATTCAGGAGAAAACGCATACGCCATTTGTGGCCAGGTGCATCATTGTCGAAGTTCTGCCCATCTTCCTATGCTTTAAAGGCGATTCCAACGTGGCTCTTGAAATCTGTTTCCTGCTATTCTGCCTCGCTTTCAAGTCCGCCTGGTTGACTTCCCTCAACTGATTTTTGGACGATAGTTGCCCTTTATTACTCTGCCAGTTTGTTAATTGTTGTGTCCCTGAGCTCCATTTTTAACTCGTTTTTTGTGAGCTGAACGCAAGTCCAATATTTTGGTTCAGGACCTATACTGGTTTTTGGTGGGTGGCTGAGACTTTGGTTAATTCTTCTTCCTCCCGGGAAATAAGAATGACATGTGCCCGTCCAAATGTCTAACAGCTACTCTCTCATTGGTTCTCCCTCTTGCCTTTCATCCTTTGCTAAATTGGCAACATGTGTACACCAGGAGGTTAAAGGTGCTGTCTCTACAAGTTGGGAGATTGATAGTAAAGCAGTTGGAACGTCAAACTGGAGCACAAGGAGAGGGATTATTCCTTGAGTTTTAGAGACCTTTCATATTCACAGTGTGTCCATTCTCTAGGTTTCCTGTACATGTTATACCTGTAGTAGTATTCCCTTCAACCTGGAGAGTTGTGACCAATGGAATGGCTGCCATGCATTATTGCATTAAAGGGTCTGCATTTGCTCACCCAATCTCACAAATCCTCTCAGTCCCATGTGTTCAGCCTTATGCCACATCCAGCTGTCATTATAGATAGGGTCATTCCAGGTTTCATCAGAGACCCTGAAGGAATTGTATAGAATTTCCCTGGTTTTTGTTTTCTTTTTGAAATTCCTTTTTATAGTGGGTTTGAGCTGATTCTCACTGCCATGTTTATGCCAGTCTAGACACACTTGATTCCCTGACGGAGACATATCAATACATAGGTTTTAAGATTCTTACTAGTCAGATATATTCCTCTGCAGAAAATATACGTTTTTGAGTCCCTTTCCCTGAGGAAGTTGTAGGTCTTGTGTATTCCATACTTGGTTTTTGGAACGGTACCTGTGCTTATATCAAACTCTGGTTTTATGCATCACCCCACCTCTCCTTCCCCCTTAAGCAGGCATAAGAGAGTTTTCGAAATGTGAGACACTGTTCTCTTTCCTCACTCACTTCATGTGTAGCCATGTTTACAGGATCTTCTTAAGTGATATCGTATGATAAGATTCTTTTTCTGTGTGACTTATTTCACTTAGAATCATCATACCTGAATCCACTCATTTTGCTGCTACTGGTCTTATGACATTGATTTCATGGCTGAGGGATATTCCATCGTACGTAAATACCACAATTTTTTGAACAATTTTTAACTTTCCTGGGATATTTAAAGTGTACCCAAGTTGAGGTTCTTGTAAGCAGTGCATCCCTAAATTTTGGGGCGGCTCTGTCTTATTGATTTTCAGTTTTCCCAAGGTATATTCCCTAGACTGGAAGTGCCCTTCACTATGTAGCTCTGTTGTTTACTTGTTTTAGGGAACACAGTGCACTCCTCCAGAGAGGCAGTTGCCAACTTACATCCCGCCCATCAGCATAACAAGGCTCCCTGTTCTGCAGGCCCTCTCTTGCCTTTGTGGTTTTTACACATTTTGCCGATGTCCCTTTTGACCGGTGGGAAGGGATACTTCTTTGTAGTGCAGATTTGCATTGCCCGCCTGCTTGCTTGGCCAAAAAGTGTGTATGCGTTTTCTCCAGAATATATTCAGGAGAAAACGAATAAACCATTTTTGGCCAAGTCCATCATTGTCGAAATTGTGCCCCTCTTCCTGTGCTTTACAGGTGATTCCAACGTACCTCTTGAAATCTGTTTCCTGCAATTCTGCCTCGGTATCAAGTCCGCCTCGTTGCCTTCCTTCAAAATATTTTTGGACGATAGTTGTCCTTTATTACTCTGCCAGTTTGTGAATTGCTGTGCCCCTGAGCTCCATTTATCAAATCGTTGTTTGTGAGCTGACCGCAAGTCCAAAATTTCGGTTCAGGACCTATACTGGTTCCCGGCAGGGGGATGAGTCCTTGGTTAATTATTCTTCCTGCCGGGCAATTAGAGTGACAAATGCCCGTCCAAATGTCTAACAGCTACTCTCTCATTGGTTCTCCCTGTTCCCTTTCATCCTCTGCCAAATTGGCAACCTGTGTTATCCAGGAGGTTAAAGGGGCTGTCTCTCCAAGTTGAGAGATGGATAGTAAAGCAGTTGGAAAGTCAAACTGGAGCACCAGGAGAGGGACAATTAGTTGAGTTTTAGAAACCTTTCGTATACACAGTTTGTCCATTCTCTAGGTTTCACGTACATGTTATAGCTGTAGTAATATTCCCTTCCACCTGGAGAGTTTGGAACCATGGAATGGAGGCCATGCATTATTGCTTTAAACTGTCTGTGTTTGCTCACCCAGTCTCACCAATCCTCTCAGTCCCAAATGTCCAGCATTATGCCAAATCAAGCTGTAGTTGTAGATAGGTTCATTTCAGGTTTCATCAGAGACCCTGAAGGAATTGTAAAGAATTTCCCTGTTTTGTTGTTTTGATATTGAAATTCCTTTTTATAGTGAGTTTGAGCTGAATCCCACTGCATTTTTATGCCAGTCTAGACACACTTGATCCCTTACGGAGACATATCAATATATAGGTTTGAAGATTCTTACTAGTCAGATATATTCCTCTGAGGGAAGTATGGGGTGTTGATTCCTTTTCAGTGAGGAAGGTGTGGATCTTTTCTATTCTGTATTTGGTTTCTGGAATGGAGCCTTTACTAATATCAAACTCTGGTTTTATGCAACACCCCACCTCTCCTTACCCCTTAAGCAGGTGTAAGAGTGTTTTCTAAATGTGAGACTCTCTTCTCTTTACTAACTCAGTTCATGTGTAGCCATGTTTACATGACCTTCATAAGTGATATCTTATGCTAAGTTTATTTTACTCTGTGACTAATTTAACTTAGAATCCTCGTAACTGAATCCACTAAATTTGCTGCTACTGGCCTGATGACATTGATTTCATGGCAGAGAAATATTCCATCGTATGTAATTACCACAATCTCTTGAAAAAATTTTGTCTTTCCTGGGATATTTAAGGTGTAGCCTAGTTGAGGTTCTTGTAAGCAGTGCAGCCCTAAATTTTGGGGTGGCTCTGTCTTACTGATTTTCAGTTTTCCCAAGGTATATACCCTAGACTGGAAGGGCCCTTGTCTCTGTAGCTCTGTTGTTTACTTGTTTTAGGGAACAAAATGCACTCCTCCAGAGAGGCAGTTGGCAATTTACATCCCGCCCATCAGCATAACAAGGCTCCCTGTTCTCCAGGCCCTGTCTTGCCTTTCTGCTTTTTACCCATTTTGTGGATATCCCTTTTGACCTGTGGGAAGTGATACTTCTTTGTAGTGCAGATTTGCATTGCCCGCTTGCTTGCTTGGCCAAAAAGGGCGTATGCGTTTTCTCCTGAATATACTCAGCAGAAAATGCATACGCCCTTTTTGGCCAAGTGCATCATTTTCGAAGTTGTGCCCCTCTTCCTGTGCTTTAAAAGCGATTCCAACATATCTGTTGAAATCTGTTTCCTTCTATTCTGCCTCGCTTTCAATTCCGCCTCGTTGCCTTCCCTCAACAGATTTTTGTATGATAGTTGTCCTTTATTACTCTACCAGTTTGTGAATTGCTGTGCCCCAGAGCTCCATAATTTAACTCGTTTATTGTGAGCTGAACGCAAGTCCAATATTTTGGTTCAGGACCTATACTGGTTTGCGGTGGGTGGCTGAGACTTTGGTTAATTCTTCTTCCTCCCGGGAAATAAGAGTGACATGTGCCCGTCCAAATGCCTAACAGCTACTCTCTCATTGGTTCTCCCTCTTCCCTTTCATCCTCTGCCAAATTGGCAACCTGTGCAAAACAGGAGGTTAAAGGTGCCGTCTCTCCAAGCTGGGAGATTGATAGTAAAGCAGTTGGAAAGTCAAACCTGAGCACCAGCAGAGGGACTATTCGTTGAGTTTTAGAGACCTTTCGTATTCACAGTGTGTCCAGTCTCTAGGTTTCCCGTACATTTTATAGCTGTAGTAATATACTCTTCAACCTGGAGAGTTGGGACCCATGGAATGGTTGCCATGCATTATTGCTTTATAGGGTCTGCATTTGCTCACCCAATCTCACCAATCCTCTCAGTCCCATGTGTCCAGCCTTATGCCACATCCAGCTGTCATTGTAGATAGGGTCATTCCAGGTTTCATCAGAGACCCTGAAGGAATTGTAAAGAATTTCCCTGTTTTGTTGTTTTGTTTTTGAAATTCCCTTTTATAGTGGGTTTGAGATGATTCTCGCTGCCATGTTTATGCCAGTCTAGACACACTTGATTCCCTTACGGAGACATATCAATACATAGGTTTTAAGATTCTAACTAATCCAATATATTCCTCTGTGGGAAATATGGGGTTTTGAATCCCTTTCACTGAGGAAGGTGTAAGTCTTGGCTATTCCATAGTTGGTTTTTGAATGGTACCTGTGCTTATATCAAACTCTGGTTTTATGCATCACCCCACCTCTCCTTCCCCCTTAAGCAGGCATAAGAGTGTTTTCTAAATGTGAGACTCTGTTCTCTTTCCTAACTCAGTTCATATGTAGCCATGTTTACAGGATGTTCATAAGTGATATCTTATGATAAGTTTCTTTTTCTGTGTGACTTATTTCAGTTAGAATCATCGTACCTGAATCCACTCATTTAGCTGCTACTGGTCTTATGACATTGATTTCATGGCTGAGGGATATTCCATCGTATGTGAGTACCACAATTTTTTGAACCATTTTTATATTTCCTGGGATATTTAATGTGTACCCAAGTTGAGGTTCTTGTAAGCAGTGCAGCCCTAAATTTGAGGGTGGCTCTGTCTTATTGATTTTCAGTTTTCCCAAGGTATATTCCCTAGACTGGAAGTGCCCTTGGCTCTGTCGCTTTCTTGTTTACTTGTTTTAGGGAACACAATGCACTCCTCCAGTGAGGCAGTTGGCAATTTACATCCCGCCCATCAGCATAACAAGGCTCCCTGTTCTCCAGGGCCTGTCTAGCCTCTGGTTTTTACCCATTTTGTGGATGTCCCTTTTGACTGGTGGGAAGTGATACTTCTTTTTAGTGCAGATTTGCATTGCCCGCTTGCTTGCTTGGCCAGAAATGCCGTATGCGTTTTCTCCTGAATATATTCAGGAGAAAACGCATACGCCATTTGTGGCCAGGTGCATCATTGTCGAAGTTCTGCCCATCTTCCTATGCTTTAAAGGCGATTCCAACGTGGCTCTTGAAATCTGTTTCCTGCTATTCTGCCTCGCTTTCAAGTCCGCCTGGTTGACTTCCCTCAACTGATTTTTGGACGATAGTTGCCCTTTATTACTCTGCCAGTTTGTTAATTGTTGTGTCCCTGAGCTCCATTTTTAACTCGTTTTTTGTGAGCTGAACGCAAGTCCAATATTTTGGTTCAGGACCTATACTGGTTTTTGGTGGGTGGCTGAGACTTTGGTTAATTCTTCTTCCTCCCGGGAAATAAGAATGACATGTGCCCGTCCAAATGTCTAACAGCTACTCTCTCATTGGTTCTCCCTCTTGCCTTTCATCCTTTGCTAAATTGGCAACATGTGTACACCAGGAGGTTAAAGGTGCTGTCTCTACAAGTTGGGAGATTGATAGTAAAGCAGTTGGAACGTCAAACTGGAGCACAAGAGAGGGATTATTCCTTGAGTTTTAGAGACCTTTCATATTCACAGTGTGTCCATTCTCTAGGTTTCCTGTACATGTTATACCTGTAGTAGTATTCCCTTCAACCTGGAGAGTTGTGACCAATGGAATGGCTGCCATGCATTATTGCATTAAAGGGTCTGCATTTGCTCACCCAATCTCACAAATCCTCTCAGTCCCATGTGTTCAGCCTTATGCCACATCCAGCTGTCATTATAGATAGGGTCATTCCAGGTTTCATCAGAGACCCTGAAGGAATTGTATAGAATTTCCCTGGTTTTTGTTTTCTTTTTGAAATTCCTTTTTATAGTGGGTTTGAGCGGATTCTCACTGCCATGTTTATGCCAGTCTAGACACACTTGATTCCCTGACGGAGACATATCAATACATAGGTTTTAAGATTCTTACTAGTCAGATATATTCCTCTGCAGAAAATATACGTTTTTGAGTCCCTTTCCCTGAGGAAGTTGTAGGTCTTGTGTATTCCATACTTGGTTTTAGGAACGGTACCTGTGCTTATATCAAACTCTGGTTTTATGCATCACCCCACCTCTCCTTCCCCCTTAAGCAGGCATAAGAGAGTTTTCTAAATGTGAGACACTGTTCTCTTTCCTCACTCACTTCATGTGTAGCCATGTTTACAGGATCTTCTTAAGTGATATCGTATGATAAGATTCTTTTTCTGTGTGACTTATTTCACTTAGAATCATCATACCTGAATCCACTCATTTTGCTGCTACTGGTCTTATGACATTGATTTCATGGCTGAGGGATATTCCATCGTACGTAAATACCACAATTTTTTGAACAATTTTTAACTTTCCTGGGATATTTAAAGTGTACCCAAGTTGAGGTTCTTGTAAGCAGTGCATCCCTAAATTTTGGGGCGGCTCTGTCTTATTGATTTTCAGTTTTCCCAAGGTATATTCCCTAGACTGGAAGTGCCCTTCACTATGTAGCTCTGTTGTTTACTTGTTTTAGGGAACACAGTGCACTCCTCCAGAGAGGCAGTTGCCAACTTACATCCCGCCCATCAGCATAACAAGGCTCCCTGTTCTGCAGGCCCTCTCTTGCCTTTGTGGTTTTTACACATTTTGCCGATGTCCCTTTTGACCGGTGGGAAGGGATACTTCTTTGTAGTGCAGATTTGCATTGCCCGCCTGCTTGCTTGGCCAAAAAGTGTGTATGCGTTTTCTCCAGAATATATTCAGGAGAAAACGAATAAACCATTTTTGGCCAAGTCCATCATTGTCGAAATTGTGCCCCTCTTCCTGTGCTTTACAGGTGATTCCAACGTACCTCTTGAAATCTGTTTCCTGCAATTCTGCCTCGGTATCAAGTCCGCCTCGTTGCCTTCCTTCAAAATATTTTTGGACGATAGTTGTCCTTTATTACTCTGCCAGTTTGTGAATTGCTGTGCCCCTGAGCTCCATTTATCAAATCGTTGTTTGTGAGCTGACCGCAAGTCCAAAATTTCGGTTCAGGACCTATACTGGTTCCCGGCAGGGGGATGAGTCCTTGGTTAATTATTCTTCCTGCCGGGCAATTAGAGTGACAAATGCCCGTCCAAATGTCTAACAGCTACTCTCTCATTGGTTCTCCCTGTTCCCTTTCATCCTCTGCCAAATTGGCAACCTGTGTTATCCAGGAGGTTAAAGGGGCTGTCTCTCCAAGTTGAGAGATGGATAGTAAAGCAGTTGGAAAGTCAAACTGGAGCACCAGGAGAGGGACAATTAGTTGAGTTTTAGAAACCTTTCGTATACACAGTGTGTCCATTCTCTAGGTTTCACGTACATGTTATAGCTGTAGTAATATTCCCTTCCACCTGGAGAGTTTGGAACCATGGAATGGAGGCCATGCATTATTGCTTTAAACTGTCTGTGTTTGCTCACCCAGTCTCACCAATCCTCTCAGTCCCAAATGTCCAGCATTATGCCAAATCAAGCTGTAGTTGTAGATAGGTTCATTTCAGGTTTCATCAGAGACCCTGAAGGAATTGTAAAGAATTTCCCTGTTTTGTTGTTTTGATATTGAAATTCCTTTTTATAGTGAGTTTGAGCTGAATCCCACTGCATTTTTATGCCAGTCTAGACACACTTGATCCCTTACGGAGACATATCAATATATAGGTTTGAAGATTCTTACTAGTCAGATATATTCCTCTGAGGGAAGTATGGGGTGTTGATTCCTTTTCAGTGAGGAAGGTGTGGATCTTTTCTATTCTGTATTTGGTTTCTGGAATGGAGCCTTTACTAATATCAAACTCTGGTTTTATGCAACACCCCACCTCTCCTTACCCCTTAAGCAGGTGTAAGAGTGTTTTCTAAATGTGAGACTCTCTTCTCTTTACTAACTCAGTTCATGTGTAGCCATGTTTACATGACCTTCATAAGTGATATCTTATGCTAAGTTTATTTTACTCTGTGACTAATTTAACTTAGAATCCTCGTAACTGAATCCACTAAATTTGCTGCTACTGGCCTGATGACATTGATTTCATGGCAGAGAAATATTCCATCGTAGGTAATTACCACAATCTCTTGAAAAAATTTTGTCTTTCCTGGGATATTTAAGGTGTAGCCTAGTTGAGGTTCTTGTAAGCAGTGCAGCCCTAAATTTTGGGGTGGCTCTGTCTTACTGATTTTCAGTTTTCCCAAGGTATATACCCTAGACTGGAAGTGCCCTTGTCTCTGTAGCTCTGTTGTTTACTTGTTTTAGGGAACAAAATGCACTCCTCCAGAGAGGCAGTTGGCAATTTACATCCCGCCCATCAGCATAACAAGGCTCCCTGTTCTCCAGGCCCTGTCTTGCCTTTCTGCTTTTTACCCATTTTGTGGATATCCCTTTTGACCTGTGGGAAGTGATACTTCTTTGTAGTGCAGATTTGCATTGCCCGCTTGCTTGCTTGGCCAAAAAGGGCGTATGCGTTTTCTCCTGAATATACTCAGGAGAAAATGCGTACGCCCTTTTTGGCCAAGTGCATCATTTTCGAAGTTGTGCCCCTCTTCCTGTGCTTTAAAAGCGATTCCAACGTATCTGTTGAAATCTGTTTCCTTCTATTCTGCCTCGCTTTCAATTCCGCCTCGTTGCCTTCCCTCAACAGATTTTTGTACGATAGTTGTCCTTTATTACTCTACCAGTTTGTGAATTGCTGTGCCCCTGAGCTCCATAATTTAACTCGTTTATTGTGAGCTGAACGCAAGTCCAATATTTTGGTTCAGGACCTATACTGGTTTGCGGTGGGTGGCTTAGACTTTGGTTAATTCTTCTTCCTCCCGGGAAATAAGAGTGACATGTGCCCGTCCAAATGCCTAACAGCTACTCTCTCATTGGTTCTCCCTCTTCCCTTTCATCCTCTGCCAAATTGGCAACCTGTGCAAAACAGGAGGTTAAAGGTGCCGTCTCTCCAAGCTGGGAGATTGATAGTAAAGCAGTTGGAAAGTCAAACCTGAGCACCAGCAGAGGGACTATTCGTTGAGTTTTAGAGACCTTTCGTATTCACAGTGTGTCCAGTCTCTAGGTTTCCCGTACATTTTATAGCTGTAGTAATATACTCTTCAACCTGGAGAGTTGGGACCCATGGAATGGTTGCCATGCATTATTGCTTTATAGGGTCTGCATTTGCTCACCCAATCTCACCAATCCTCTCAGTCCCATGTGTCCAGCCTTATGCCACATCCAGCTGTCATTGTAGATAGGGTCATTCCAGGTTTCATCAGAGACCCTGAAGGAATTGTAAAGAATTTCCCTGTTTTGTTGTTTTGTTTTTGAAATTCCCTTTTATAGTGGGTTTGAGATGATTCTCGCTGCCATGTTTATGCCAGTCTAGACACACTTGATTCCCTTACGGAGACATATCAATACATAGGTTTTAAGATTCTAACTAATCCAATATATTCCTCTGTGGGAAATATGGGGTTTTGAATCCCTTTCACTGAGGAAGGTGTAAGTCTTGGCTATTCCATAGTTGGTTTTTGAATGGTACCTGTGCTTATATCAAACTCTGGTTTTATGCATCACCCCACCTCTCCTTCCCCCTTAAGCAGGCATAAGAGTGTTTTCTAAATGTGAGACTCTGTTCTCTTTCCTAACTCAGTTCATATGTAGCCATGTTTACAGGATGTTCATAAGTGATATCTTATGATAAGTTTCTTTTTCTGTGTGACTTATTTCAGTTAGAATCATCGTACCTGAATCCACTCATTTAGCTGCTACTGGTCTTATGACATTGATTTCATGGCTGAGGGATATTCCATCGTATGTAAGTACCACAATTTTTTGAACCATTTTTATATTTCCTGGGATATTTAATGTGTACCCAAGTTGAGGTTCTTGTAAGCAGTGCAGCCCTAAATTTGAGGGTGGCTCTGTCTTATTGATTTTCAGTTTTCCCAAGGTATATTCCCTAGACTGGAAGTGCCCTTGGCTCTGTCGCTTTCTTGTTTACGTGTTTTAGGGAACACAATGCACTCCTCCAGTGAGGCAGTTGGCAATTTACATCCCGCCCATCAGCATAACAAGGCTCCCTGTTCTCCAGGGCCTGTCTAGCCTCTGGTTTTTACCCATTTTGTGGATGTCCCTTTTGACTGGTGGGAAGTGATACTTCTTTTTAGTGCAGATTTGCATTGCCCGCTTGCTTGCTTGGCCAGAAATGCCGTATGCGTTTTCTCCTGAATATATTCAGGAGAAAACGCATACGCCATTTGTGGCCAGGTGCATCATTGTCGAAGTTCTGCCCATCTTCCTATGCTTTAAAGGCGATTCCAACGTGGCTCTTGAAATCTGTTTCCTGCTATTCTGCCTCGCTTTCAAGTCCGCCTGGTTGACTTCCCTCAACTGATTTTTGGACGATAGTTGCCCTTTATTACTCTGCCAGTTTGTTAATTGTTGTGTCCCTGAGCTCCATTTTTAAATCGTTTTTTGTGAGCTGAACACAAGTCCAATATTTTGGTTCAGGACCTATACTGGTTTTTGGTGGGTGGCTGAGACTTTGGTTAATTCTTCTTCCTCCCGGGAAATAAGAAAGACATGTGCCCGTCCAAATGTCTAACAGCTACTCTCTCATTGGTTCTCCCTCTTGCCTTTCATCCTTTGCTAAATTGGCAACATGTGTACACCAGGAGGTTAAAGGTGCTGTCTCTACAAGTTGGGAGATTGATAGTAAAGCAGTTGGAACGTCAAACTGGAGCACAAGGAGAGGGATTATTCCTTGAGTTTTAGAGACCTTTCATATTCACAGTGTGTCCATTCTCTAGGTCTCCTGTACATGTTATAGCTGTAGTAATATTCCCTTCAACCTGGAGAGTTGTGACCAATGGAATGGCTGCCATGCATTATTGCATTAAAGGGTCTGCATTTGCTCACCCAATCTCACAAATCCTCTCAGTCCCATGTGTTCAGCCTTATGCCACATCCAGCTGTCATTATAGATAGGGTCATTCCAGGTTTCATCAGAGACCCTGAAGGAATTGTATAGAATTTCCCTGGTTTTTGTTTTATTTTTGAAATTCCTTTTTATAGTGGGTTTGAGCTGATTCTCACTGCCATGTTTATGCCAGTCTAGACACACTTGATTCCCTGACGGAGACATATCAATACATAGGTTTTAAGATTCTTACTAGTCAGATATATTCCTCTGCAGAAAATATACGTTTTTGAGTCCCTTTCCCCGAGGAAGTTGTAGGTCTTGTCTATTCCATAGTTGGTTTTTGGAACGGTACCTGTGCTTATGTCAAACTCTGGTTTTATGCATCACCCCACCTCTCCTTCCCCCTTAAGCAGGCATAAGAGAGTTTTCTAAATGTGAGACACTGTTCTCTTTCCTCACTCACTTCATGTGTAGCCATGTTTACAGGATCTTCTTAAGTGATATCGTATGATAAGATTCTTTTTCTGTGTGACTTATTTCACTTAGAATCATCATACCTGAATCCACTCATTTTGCTGCTACTGGTCTTATGACATTGATTTCATGGCTGAGGGATATTCCATCGTACGTAAATACCACAATTTTTTGAACAATTTTTAACTTTCCTGGGATATTTAAAGTGTACCCAAGTTGAGGTTCTTGTAAGCAGTGCATCCCTAAATTTTGGGGCGGCTCTGTCTTATTGATTTTCAGTTTTCCCAAGGTATATTCCCTAGACTGGAAGTGCCCTTCACTATGTAGCTCTGTTGTTTACTTGTTTTAGGGAACACAGTGCACTCCTCCAGAGAGGCAGTTGCCAACTTACATCCCGCCCATCAGCATAACAAGGCTCCCTGTTCTGCAGGCCCTCTCTTGCCTTTGTGGTTTTTACACATTTTGCCGATGTCCCTTTTGACCGGTGGGAAGGGATACTTCTTTGTAGTGCAGATTTGCATTGCCCGCCTGCTTGCTTGGCCAAAAAGTGTGTATGCGTTTTCTCCAGAATATATTCAGGAGAAAACGAATAAACCATTTTTGGCCAAGTCCATCATTGTCGAAATTGTGCCCCTCTTCCTGTGCTTTACAGGTGATTCCAACGTACCTCTTGAAATCTGTTTCCTGCAATTCTGCCTCGGTATCAAGTCCGCCTCGTTGCCTTCCTTCAAAATATTTTTGGACGATAGTTGTCCTTTATTACTCTGCCAGTTTGTGAATTGCTGTGCCCCTGAGCTCCATTTATCAAATCGTTGTTTGTGAGCTGACCGCAAGTCCAAAATTTCGGTTCAGGACCTATACTGGTTCCCGGCAGGGGGATGAGTCCTTGGTTAATTATTCTTCCTGCCGGGCAATTAGAGTGACAAATGCCCGTCCAAATGTCTAACAGCTACTCTCTCATTGGTTCTCCCTGTTCCCTTTCATCCTCTGCCAAATTGGCAACCTGTGTTATCCAGGAGGTTAAAGGGGCTGTCTCTCCAAGTTGAGAGATGGATAGTAAAGCAGTTGGAAAGTCAAACTGGAGCACCAGGAGAGGGACAATTAGTTGAGTTTTAGAAACCTTTCGTATACACAGTGTGTCCATTCTCTAGGTTTCACGTACATGTTATAGCTGTAGTAATATTCCCTTCCACCTGGAGAGTTTGGAACCATGGAATGGAGGCCATGCATTATTGCTTTAAACTGTCTGTGTTTGCTCACCCAGTCTCACCAATCCTCTCAGTCCCAAATGTCCAGCATTATGCCAAATCAAGCTGTAGTTGTAGATAGGTTCATTTCAGGTTTCATCAGAGACCCTGAAGGAATTGTAAAGAATTTCCCTGTTTTGTTGTTTTGATATTGAAATTCCTTTTTATAGTGAGTTTGAGCTGAATCCCACTGCATTTTTATGCCAGTCTAGACACACTTGATCCCTTACGGAGACATATCAATATATAGGTTTGAAGATTCTTACTAGTCAGATATATTCCTCTGAGGGAAGTATGGGGTGTTGATTCCTTTTCAGTGAGGAAGGTGTGGATCTTTTCTATTCTGTATTTGGTTTCTGGAATGGAGCCTTTACTAATATCAAACTCTGGTTTTATGCAACACCCCACCTCTCCTTACCCCTTAAGCAGGTGTAAGAGTGTTTTCTAAATGTGAGACTCTCTTCTCTTTACTAACTCAGTTCATGTGTAGCCATGTTTACATGACCTTCATAAGTGATATCTTATGCTAAGTTTATTTTACTCTGTGACTAATTTAACTTAGAATCCTCGTAACTGAATCCACTAAATTTGCTGCTACTGGCCTGATGACATTGATTTCATGGCAGAGAAATATTCCATCGTAGGTAATTACCACAATCTCTTGAAAAAATTTTGTCTTTCCTGGGATATTTAAGGTGTAGCCTAGTTGAGGTTCTTGTAAGCAGTGCAGCCCTAAATTTTGGGGTGGCTCTGTCTTACTGATTTTCAGTTTTCCCAAGGTATATACCCTAGACTGGAAGTGCCCTTGTCTCTGTAGCTCTGTTGTTTACTTGTTTTAGGGAACAAAATGCACTCCTCCAGAGAGGCAGTTGGCAATTTACATCCCGCCCATCAGCATAACAAGGCTCCCTGTTCTCCAGGCCCTGTCTTGCCTTTCTGCTTTTTACCCATTTTGTGGATATCCCTTTTGACCTGTGGGAAGTGATACTTCTTTGTAGTGCAGATTTGCATTGCCCGCTTGCTTGCTTGGCCAAAAAGGGCGTATGCGTTTTCTCCTGAATATACTCAGCAGAAAATGCATACGCCCTTTTTGGCCAAGTGCATCATTTTCGAAGTTGTGCCCCTCTTCCTGTGCTTTAAAAGCGATTCCAACGTATCTGTTGAAATCTGTTTCCTTCTATTCTGCCTCGCTTTCAATTCCGCCTCGTTGCCTTCCCTCAACAGATTTTTGTACGATAGTTGTCCTTTATTACTCTACCAGTTTGTGAATTGCTGTGCCCCTGAGCTCCATAATTTAACTCGTTTATTGTGAGCTGAACGCAAGTCCAATATTTTGGTTCAGGACCTATACTGGTTTGCGGTGGGTGGCTTAGACTTTGGTTAATTCTTCTTCCTCCCGGGAAATAAGAGTGACATGTGCCCGTCCAAATGCCTAACAGCTACTCTCTCATTGGTTCTCCCTCTTCCCTTTCATCCTCTGCCAAATTGGCAACCTGTGCAAAACAGGAGGTTAAAGGTGCCGTCTCTCCAAGCTGGGAGATTGATAGTAAAGCAGTTGGAAAGTCAAACCTGAGCACCAGCAGAGGGACTATTCGTTGAGTTTTAGAGACCTTTCGTATTCACAGTGTGTCCAGTCTCTAGGTTTCCCGTACATTTTATAGCTGTAGTAATATACTCTTCAACCTGGAGAGTTGGGACCCATGGAATGGTTGCCATGCATTATTGCTTTATAGTGTCTGCATTTGCTCACCCAATCTCACCAATCCTCTCAGTCCCATGTGTCCAGCCTTATGCCACATCCAGCTGTCATTGTAGATAGGGTCATTCCAGGTTTCATCAGAGAGCCTGAAGGAATTGTAAAGAATTTCCCTGTTTTGTTGTTTTGTTTTTGAAATTCCCTTTTATAGTGGGTTTGAGATGATTCTCGCTGCCATGTTTATGCCAGTCTAGACACACTTGATTCCCTTACGGAGACATATCAATACATAGGTTTTAAGATTCTAACTAATCCAATATATTCCTCTGTGGGAAATATGGGGTTTTGAATCCCTTTCACTGAGGAAGGTGTAAGTCTTGGCTATTCCATAGTTGGTTTTTGAATGGTACCTGTGCTTATATCAAACTCTGGTTTTATGCATCACCCCACCTCTCCTTCCCCCTTAAGCAGGCATAAGAGTGTTTTCTAAATGTGAGACTCTGTTCTCTTTCCTAACTCAGTTCATATGTAGCCATGTTTACAGGATGTTCATAAGTGATATCTTATGATAAGTTTCTTTTTCTGTGTGACTTATTTCAGTTAGAATCATCGTACCTGAATCCACTCATTTAGCTGCTACTGGTCTTATGACATTGATTTCATGGCTGAGGGATATTCCATCGTATGTAAGTACCACAATTTTTTGAACCATTTTTATATTTCCTGGGATATTTAATGTGTACCCAAGTTGAGGTTCTTGTAAGCAGTGCAGCCCTAAATTTGAGGGTGGCTCTGTCTTATTGATTTTCAGTTTTCCCAAGGTATATTCCCTAGACTGGAAGTGCCCTTGGCTCTGTCGCTTTCTTGTTTACGTGTTTTAGGGAACACAATGCACTCCTCCAGTGAGGCAGTTGGCAATTTACATCCCGCCCATCAGCATAACAAGGCTCCCTGTTCTCCAGGGCCTGTCTAGCCTCTGGTTTTTACCCATTTTGTGGATGTCCCTTTTGACTGGTGGGAAGTGATACTTCTTTTTAGTGCAGATTTGCATTGCCCGCTTGCTTGCTTGGCCAGAAATGTCGTATGCGTTTTCTCCTGAATATATTCAGGAGAAAACGCATACGCCATTTGTGGCCAGGTGCATCATTGTCGAAGTTCTGCCCATCTTCCTATGCTTTAAAGGCGATTCCAACGTGGCTCTTGAAATCTGTTTCCTGCTATTCTGCCTCGCTTTCAAGTCCGCCTGGTTGACTTCCCTCAACTGATTTTTGGACGATAGTTGCCCTTTATTACTCTGCCAGTTTGTTAATTGTTGTGTCCCTGAGCTCCATTTTTAACTCGTTTTTTGTGAGCTGAACACAAGTCCAATATTTTGGTTCAGGACCTATACTGGTTTTTGGTGGGTGGCTGAGACTTTGGTTAATTC
Organism: Mesoplodon mirus; assembly: GCF_964341445.2. Taxonomy (NCBI): domain Eukaryota; kingdom Metazoa; phylum Chordata; class Mammalia; order Artiodactyla; family Ziphiidae; genus Mesoplodon; species Mesoplodon mirus. The sequence continues at coordinate 51,546 of NW_028295671.1, forward strand.
TTCTTCCTCCCGGGAAATAAGAAAGACATGTGCCCGTCCAAATGTCTAACAGCTACTCTCTCATTGGTTCTCCCTCTTGCCTTTCATCCTTTGCTAAATTGGCAACATGTGTACACCAGGAGGTTAAAGGTGCTGTCTCTACAAGTTGGGAGATTGATAGTAAAGCAGTTGGAACGTCAAACTGGAGCACAAGGAGAGGGATTATTCCTTGAGTTTTAGAGACCTTTCATATTCACAGTGTGTCCATTCTCTAGGTTTCCTGTACATGTTATAGCTGTAGTAATATTCCCTTCAACCTGGAGAGTTGTGACCAATGGAATGGCTGCCATGCATTATTGCATTAAAGGGTCTGCATTTGCTCACCCAATCTCACAAATCCTCTCAGTCCCATGTGTTCAGCCTTATGCCACATCCAGCTGTCATTGTAGATAGGGTCATTCCAGGTTTCATCAGAGACCCTGAAGGAATTGTAAAGAATTTCCCTGTTTTGTTGTTTTGTTTTTGAAATTCCCTTTTATAGTGGGTTTGAGATGATTCTCGCTGCCATGTTTCTGCCAGTCTAGACACACTTGATTCCCTTACGGAGACATATCAATACATAGGTTTTAAGATTCTAACTAATCCAATATATTCCTCTGTGGGAAATATGGGGTTTTGAATCCCTTTCACTGAGGAAGGTGTAAGTCTTGGCTATTCCATAGTTGGTTTTTGAATGGTACCTGTGCTTATATCAAACTCTGGTTTTATGCATCACCCCACCTCTCCTTCCCCCTTAAGCAGGCATAAGAGTGTTTTCTAAATGTGAGACTCTGTTCTCTTTCCTAACTCAGTTCATATGTAGCCATGTTTACAGGATGTTCATAAGTGATATCTTATGATAAGTTTCTTTTTCTGTGTGACTTATTTCAGTTAGAATCATCGTACCTGAATCCACTCATTTAGCTGCTACTGGTCTTATGACATTGATTTCATGGCTGAGGGATATTCCATCGTATGTAAGTACCACAATTTTTTGAACCATTTTTATATTTCCTGGGATATTTAATGTGTACCCAAGTTGAGGTTCTTGTAAGCAGTGCAGCCCTAAATTTGAGGGTGGCTCTGTCTTATTGATTTTCAGTTTTCCCAAGGTATATTCCCTAGACTGGAAGTGCCCTTGGCTCTGTCGCTTTCTTGTTTACGTGTTTTAGGGAACACAATGCACTCCTCCAGTGAGGCAGTTGGCAATTTACATCCCGCCCATCAGCATAACAAGGCTCCCTGTTCTCCAGGGCCTGTCTAGCCTCTGGTTTTTACCCATTTTGTGGATGTCCCTTTTGACTGGTGGGAAGTGATACTTCTTTTTAGTGCAGATTTGCATTGCCCGCTTGCTTGCTTGGCCAGAAATGTCGTATGCGTTTTCTCCTGAATATATTCAGGAGAAAACGCATACGCCATTTGTGGCCAGGTGCATCATTGTCGAAGTTCTGCCCATCTTCCTATGCTTTAAAGGCGATTCCAACGTGGCTCTTGAAATCTGTTTCCTGCTATTCTGCCTCGCTTTCAAGTCCGCCTGGTTGACTTCCCTCAACTGATTTTTGGACGATAGTTGCCCTTTATTACTCTGCCAGTTTGTTAATTGTTGTGTCCCTGAGCTCCATTTTTAACTCGTTTTTTGTGAGCTGAACACAAGTCCAATATTTTGGTTCAGGACCTATACTGGTTTTTGGTGGGTGGCTGAGACTTTGGTTAATTCTTCTTCCTCCCGGGAAATAAGAAAGACATGTGCCCGTCCAAATGTCTAACAGCTACTCTCTCATTGGTTCTCCCTCTTGCCTTTCATCCTTTGCTAAATTGGCAACATGTGTACACCAGGAGGTTAAAGGTGCTGTCTCTACAAGTTGGGAGATTGATAGTAAAGCAGTTGGAACGTCAAACTGGAGCACAAGGAGAGGGATTATTCCTTGAGTTTTAGAGACCTTTCATATTCACAGTGTGTCCATTCTCTAGGTTTCCTGTACATGTTATAGCTGTAGTAATATTCCCTTCAACCTGGAGAGTTGTGACCAATGGAATGGCTGCCATGCATTATTGCATTAAAGGGTCTGCATTTGCTCACCCAATCTCACAAATCCTCTCAGTCCCATGTGTTCAGCCTTATGCCACATCCAGCTGTCATTGTAGATAGGGTCATTCCAGGTTTCATCAGAGACCCTGAAGGAATTGTAAAGAATTTCCCTGTTTTGTTGTTTTGTTTTTGAAATTCCCTTTTATAGTGGGTTTGAGATGATTCTCGCTGCCATGTTTCTGCCAGTCTAGACACACTTGATTCCCTTACGGAGACATATCAATACATAGGTTTTAAGATTCTAACTAATCCAATATATTCCTCTGTGGGAAATATGGGGTTTTGAATCCCTTTCACTGAGGAAGGTGTAAGTCTTGGCTATTCCATAGTTGGTTTTTGAATGGTACCTGTGCTTATATCAAACTCTGGTTTTATGCATCACCCCACCTCTCCTTCCCCCTTAAGCAGGCATAAGAGTGTTTTCTAAATGTGAGACTCTGTTCTCTTTCCTAACTCAGTTCATATGTAGCCATGTTTACAGGATGTTCATAAGTGATATCTTATGATAAGTTTCTTTTTCTGTGTGACTTATTTCAGTTAGAATCATCGTACCTGAATCCACTCATTTAGCTGCTACTGGTCTTATGACATTGATTTCATGGCTGAGGGATATTCCATCGTATGTAAGTACCACAATTTTTTGAACCATTTTTATATTTCCTGGGATATTTAATGTGTACCCAAGTTGAGGTTCTTGTAAGCAGTGCAGCCCTAAATTTGAGGGTGGCTCTGTCTTATTGATTTTCAGTTTTCCCAAGGTATATTCCCTAGACTGGAAGTGCCCTTGGCTCTGTCGCTTTCTTGTTTACGTGTTTTAGGGAACACAATGCACTCCTCCAGTGAGGCAGTTGGCAATTTACATCCCGCCCATCAGCATAACAAGGCTCCCTGTTCTCCAGGGCCTGTCTAGCCTCTGGTTTTTACCCATTTTGTGGATGTCCCTTTTGACTGGTGGGAAGTGATACTTCTTTTTAGTGCAGATTTGCATTGCCCGCTTGCTTGCTTGGCCAGAAATGCCGTATGCGTTTTCTCCTGAATATATTCAGGAGAAAACGCATACGCCATTTGTGGCCAGGTGCATCATTGTCGAAGTTCTGCCCATCTTCCTATGCTTTAAAGGCGATTCCAACGTGGCTCTTGAAATCTGTTTCCTGCTATTCTGCCTCGCTTTCAAGTCCGCCTGGTTGACTTCCCTCAACTGATTTTTGGACGATAGTTGCCCTTTATTACTCTGCCAGTTTGTTAATAGTTGTGTCCCTGAGCTCCATTTTTAACTCGTTTTTTGTGAGCTGAACACAAGTCCAATATTTTGGTTCAGGACCTATACTGGTTTTTGGTGGGTGGCTTAGACTTTGGTTAATTCTTCTTCCTCCCGGGAAATAAGAAAGACATGTGCCCGTCCAAATGTCTAACAGCTACTCTCTCATTGGTTCTCCCTCTTGCCTTTCATCCTTTGCTAAATTGGCAACATGTGTACACCAGGAGGTTAAAGGTGCTGTCTCTACAAGTTGGGAGATTGATAGTAAAGCAGTTGGAACGTCAAACTGGAGCACAAGGAGAGGGATTATTCCTTGAGTTTTAGAGACCTTTCATATTCACAGTGTGTCCATTCTCTAGGTTTCCTGTACATGTTATAGCTGTAGTAATATTCCCTTCAACCTGGAGAGTTGTGACCAATGGAATGGCTGCCATGCATTATTGCATTAAAGGGTCTGCATTTGCTCACCCAATCTCACAAATCCTCTCAGTCCCATGTGTTCAGCCTTATGCCACATCCAGCTGTCATTATAGATAGGGTCATTCCAGGTTTCATCAGAGACCCTGAAGGAATTGTATAGAATTTCCCTGGTTTTTGTTTTATTTTTGAAATTCCTTTTTATAGTGGGTTTGAGCGGATTCTCACTGCCATGTTTATGCCAGTCTAGACACACTTGATTCCCTGACGGAGACATATCAATACATAGGTTTTAAGATTCTTACTAGTCAGATATATTCCTCTGCAGAAAATATACGTTTTTGAGTCCCTTTCCCCGAGGAAGTTGTAGGTCTTGTCTATTCCATAGTTGGTTTTTGGAACGGTACCTGTGCTTATGTCAAACTCTGGTTTTATGCATCACCCCACCTCTCCTTCCCCCTTAAGCAGGCATAAGAGAGTTTTCTAAATGTGAGACACTGTTCTCTTTCCTCACTCACTTCATGTGTAGCCATGTTTACAGGATCTTCTTAAGTGATATCGTATGATAAGATTCTTTTCCTGTGTGACTTATTTCACTTAGAATCATCATACCTGAATCCACTCATTTTGCTGCTACTGGTCTTATGACATTGATTTCATGGCTGAGGGATATTCCATCGTACGTAAATACCACAATTTTTTGAACAATTTTTAACTTTCCTGGGATATTTAAAGTGTACCCAAGTTGAGGTTCTTGTAAGCAGTGCATCCCTAAATTTTGGGGCGGCTCTGTCTTATTGATTTTCAGTTTTCCCAAGGTATATTCCCTAGACTGGAAGTGCCCTTCACTATGTAGCTCTGTTGTTTACTTGTTTTAGGGAACACAGTGCACTCCTCCAGAGAGGCAGTTGCCAACTTACATCCCGCCCATCAGCATAACAAGGCTCCCTGTTCTGCAGGCCCTCTCTTGCCTTTGTGGTTTTTACACATTTTGCCGATGTCCCTTTTGACCGGTGGGAAGGGATACTTCTTTGTAGTGCAGATTTGCATTGCCCGCCTGCTTGCTTGGCCAAAAAGTGTGTATGCGTTTTCTCCAGAATATATTCAGGAGAAAACGAATAAACCATTTTTGGCCAAGTCCATCATTGTCGAAATTGTGCCCCTCTTCCTGTGCTTTACAGGTGATTCCAACGTACCTCTTGAAATCTGTTTCCTGCAATTCTGCCTCGGTATCAAGTCCGCCTCGTTGCCTTCCTTCAAAATATTTTTGGACGATAGTTGTCCTTTATTACTCTGCCAGTTTGTGAATTGCTGTGCCCCTGAGCTCCATTTATCAAATCGTTGTTTGTGAGCTGACCGCAAGTCCAAAATTTCGGTTCAGGACCTATACTGGTTCCCGGCAGGGGGATGAGTCCTTGGTTAATTATTCTTCCTGCTGGGCAATTAGAGTGACAAATGCCCGTCCAAATGTCTAACAGCTACTCTCTCATTGGTTCTCCCTGTTCCCTTTCATCCTCTGCCAAATTGGCAACCTGTGTTATCCAGGAGGTTAAAGGGGCTGTCTCTCCAAGTTGAGAGATGGATAGTAAAGCAGTTGGAAAGTCAAACTGGAGCACCAGGAGAGGGACAATTAGTTGAGTTTTAGAAACCTTTCGTATACACAGTGTGTCCATTCTCTAGGTTTCACGTACATGTTATAGCTGTAGTAATATTCCCTTCCACCTGGAGAGTTTGGAACCATGGAATGGAGGCCATGCATTATTGCTTTAAACTGTCTGTGTTTGCTCACCCAGTCTCACCAATCCTCTCAGTCCCAAATGTCCAGCATTATGCCAAATCAAGCTGTAGTTGTAGATAGGTTCATTTCAGGTTTCATCAGAGACCCTGAAGGAATTGTAAAGAATTTCCCTGTTTTGTTGTTTTGATATTGAAATTCCTTTTTATAGTGAGTTTGAGCTGATTCCCACTGCATTTTTATGCCAGTCTAGACACACTTGATCCCTTACGGAGACATATCAATATATAGGTTTGAAGATTCTTACTAGTCAGATATATTCCTCTGAGGGAAGTATGGGGTGTTGATTCCTTTTCAGTGAGGAAGGTGTGGATCTTTTCTATTCTGTATTTGGTTTCTGGAATGGAGCCTTTACTAATATCAAACTCTGGTTTTATGCAACACCCCACCTCTCCTTACCCCTTAAGCAGGTGTAAGAGTGTTTTCTAAATGTGAGACTCTCTTCTCTTTACTAACTCAGTTCATGTGTAGCCATGTTTACATGACCTTCATAAGTGATATATTATGCTAAGTTTATTTTACTCTGTGACTAATTTAACTTAGAATCCTCGTAACTGAATCCACTAAATTTGCTGCTACTGGCCTGATGACATTGATTTCATGGCAGAGAAATATTCCATCGTAGGTAATTACCACAATCTCTTGAAAAAATTTTGTCTTTCCTGGGATATTTAAGGTGTAGCCTAGTTGAGGTTCTTGTAAGCAGTGCAGCCCTAAATTTTGGGGTGGCTCTGTCTTACTGATTTTCAGTTTTCCCAAGGTATATACCCTAGACTGGAAGTGCCCTTGTCTCTGTAGCTCTGTTGTTTACTTGTTTTAGGGAACAAAATGCACTCCTCCAGAGAGGCAGTTGGCAATTTACATCCCGCCCATCAGCATAACAAGGCTCCCTGTTCTCCAGGCCCTGTCTTGCCTTTCTGCTTTTTACCCATTTTGTGGATATCCCTTTTGACCTGTGGGAAGTGATACTTCTTTGTAGTGCAGATTTGCATTGCCCGCTTGCTTGCTTGGCCAAAAAGGGCGTATGCGTTTTCTCCTGAATATACTCAGGAGAAAATGCATACGCCCTTTTTGGCGAAGTGCATCATTTTCGAAGTTGTGCCCCTCTTCCTGTGCTTTAAAAGCGATCCCAACGTATCTGTTGAAATCTGTTTCCTTCTATTCTGCCTCGCTTTCAATTCCGCCTCGTTGCCTTCCCTCAACAGATTTTTGTACGATAGTTGTCCTTTATTACTCTACCAGTTTGTGAATTGCTGTGCCCCTGAGCTCCATAATTTAACTCGTTTATTGTGAGCTGAACGCAAGTCCAATATTTTGGTTCAGGACCTATACTGGTTTGCGGTGGGTGGCTTAGACTTTGGTTAATTCTTCTTCCTCCCGGGAAATAAGAGTGACATGTGCCCGTCCAAATGCCTAACAGCTACTCTCTCATTGGTTCTCCCTCTTCCCTTTCATCCTCTGCCAAATTGGCAACCTGTGCAAAACAGGAGGTTAAAGGTGCCGTCTCTCCAAGCTGGGAGATTGATAGTAAAGCAGTTGGAAAGTCAAACCTGAGCACCAGCAGAGGGACTATTCGTTGAGTTTTAGAGACCTTTCGTATTCACAGTGTGTCCAGTCTCTAGGTTTCCCGTACATTTTATAGCTGTAGTAATATACTCTTCAACCTGGAGAGTTGGGACCCATGGAATGGTTGCCATGCATTATTGCTTTATAGGGTCTGCATTTGCTCACCCAATCTCACCAATCCTCTCAGTCCCATGTGTCCAGCCTTATGCCACATCCAGCTGTCATTGTAGATAGGGTCATTCCAGGTTTCATCAGAGACCCTGAAGGAATTGTAAAGAATTTCCCTGTTTTGTTGTTTTGTTTTTGAAATTCCCTTTTATAGTGGGTTTGAGATGATTCTCGCTGCCATGTTTATGCCAGTCTAGACACACTTGATTCCCTTACGGAGACATATCAATACATAGGTTTTAAGATTCTAACTAATCCAATATATTCCTCTGTGGGAAATATGGGGTTTTGAATCCCTTTCACTGAGGAAGGTGTAAGTCTTGGCTATTCCATAGTTGGTTTTTGAATGGTACCTGTGCTTATAACAAACTCTGGTTTTATGCATCACCCCACCTCTCCTTCCCCCTTAAGCAGGCATAAGAGTGTTTTCTAAATGTGAGACTCTGTTCTCTTTCCTAACTCAGTTCATATGTAGCCATGTTTACAGGATGTTCATAAGTGATATCTTATGATAAGTTTCTTTTTCTGTGTGACTTATTTCAGTTAGAATCATCGTACCTGAATCCACTCATTTAGCTGCTACTGGTCTTATGACATTGATTTCATGGCTGAGGGATATTCCATCGTATGTAAGTATCACAATTTTTTGAACCATTTTTATATTTCCTGGGATATTTAATGTGTACCCAAGTTGAGGTTCTTGTAAGCAGTGCAGCCCTAAATTTGAGGGTGGCTCTGTCTTATTGATTTTCAGTTTTCCCAAGGTATATTCCCTAGACTGGAAGTGCCCTTGGCTCTGTCGCTTTCTTGTTTATGTGTTTTAGGGAACACAATGCACTCCTCCAGTGAGGCAGTTGGCAATTTACATCCCGCCCATCAGCATAACAAGGCTCCCTGTTCTCCAGGGCCTGTCTAGCCTCTGGTTTTTACCCATTTTGTGGATGTCCCTTTTGACTGGTGGGAAGTGATACTTCTTTTTAGTGCAGATTTGCATTGCCCGCTTGCTTGCTTGGCCAGAAATGCCGTATGCGTTTTCTCCTGAATATATTCAGGAGAAAACGCATACGCCATTTGTGGCCAGGTGCATCATTGTCGAAGTTCTGCCCATCTTCCTATGCTTTAAAGGCGATTCCAACGTGGCTCTTGAAATCTGTTTCCTGCTATTCTGCCTCGCTTTCAAGTCCGCCTGGTTGACTTCCCTCAACTGATTTTTGGACGATAGTTGCCCTTTATTACTCTGCCAGTTTGTTAATTGTTGTGTCCCTGAGCTCCATTTTTAACTCGTTTTTTGTGAGCTGAACGCAAGTCCAATATTTTGGTTCAGGACCTATACTGGTTTTTGGTGGGTGGCTGAGACTTTGGTTAATTCTTCTTCCTCCCGGGAAATAAGAAAGACATGTGCCCGTCCAAATGTCTAACAGCTACTCTCTCATTGGTTCTCCCTCTTGCCTTTCATCCTTTGCTAAATTGGCAACATGTGTACACCAGGAGGTTAAAGGTGCTGTCTCTACAAGTTGGGAGATTGATAGTAAAGCAGTTGGAACGTCAAACTGGAGCACAAGGAGAGGGATTATTCCTTGAGCTTTAGAGACCTTTCATATTCACAGTGTGTCCATTCTCTAGGTTTCCTGTACATGTTATACCTGTAGTAATATTCCCTTCAACCTGGAGAGTTGTGACCAATGGAATGGCTGCCATGCATTATTGCATTAAAGGGTCTGCATTTGCTCACCCAATCTCACAAATCCTCTCAGTCCCATGTGTTCAGCCTTATGCCACATCCAGCTGTCAATATAGATAGGGTCATTCCAGGTTTCATCAGAGACCCTGAAGGAATTGTATAGAATTTCCCTGGTTTTTGTTTTATTTTTGAAATTCCTTTTTATAGTGGTTTTGAGCTGATTCTCACTGCCATGTTTATGCCAGTCTAGACACACTTGATTCCCTGATGGAGACATATCAATACATAGGTTTTAAGATTCTTACTAGTCAGATATATTCCTCTGCAGAAAATATACGTTTTTGAGTCCCTTTCCCCGAGGAAGTTGTAGGTCTTGTCTATTCCATAGTTGGTTTTTGGAACGGTACCTGTGCTTATATCAAACTCTGGTTTTATGCATCACCCCACCTCTCCTTCCCCCTTAAGCAGGCATAAGAGAGTTTTCTAAATGTGAGACACTGTTCTCTTTCCTCACTCACTTCATGTGTAGCCATGTTTACAGGATCTTCTTAAGTGATATCGTATGATAAGATTCTTTTTCTGTGTGACTTATTTCACTTAGAATCATCATACCTGAATCCACTCATTTTGCTGCTACTGGTCTTATGACATTGATTTCATGGCTGAGGGATATTCCATCGTACGTAAATACCACAATTTTTTGAACAATTTTTAACTTTCCTGGGATATTTAAAGTGTACCCAAGTTGAGGTTCTTGTAAGCAGTGCATCCCTAAATTTTGGGGCGGCTCTGTCTTATTGATTTTCAGTTTTCCCAAGGTATATTCCCTAGACTGGAAGTGCCCTTCACTATGTAGCTCTGTTGTTTACTTGTTTTAGGGAACACAGTGCACTCCTCCAGAGAGGCAGTTGCCAACTTACATCCCGCCCATCAGCATAACAAGGCTCCCTGTTCTGCAGGCCCTCTCTTGCCTTTGTGGTTTTTACACATTTTGCCGATGTCCCTTTTGACCGGTGGGAAGGGATACTTCTTTGTAGTGCAGATTTGCATTGCCCGCCTGCTTGCTTGGCCAAGAAGTGTGTATGCGTTTTCTCCAGAATATATTCAGGAGAAAACGAATAAACCATTTTTGGCCAAGTCCATCATTGTCGAAATTGTGCCCCTCTTCCTGTGCTTTACAGGTGATTCCAACGTACCTCTTGAAATCTGTTTCCTGCAATTCTGCCTCGGTTTCAAGTCCGCCTCGTTGCCTTCCTTCAAAATATTTTTGGACGATAGTTGTCCTTTATTACTCTGCCAGTTTGTGAATTGCTGTGCCCCTGAGCTCCATTTATCAAATCGTTGTTTGTGAGCTGACCGCAAGTCCAAAATTTCGGTTCAGGACCTATACTGGTTCCTGGCAGGGGGATGAGTCCTTGGTTAATTATTCTTCCTGCCGGGCAATTAGAGTGACAAATGCCCGTCCAAATGTCTAACAGCTACTCTCTCATTGGTTCTCCCTGTTCCCTTTCATCCTCTGCCAAATTGGCAACCTGTGTTATCCAGGAGGTTAAAGGGGCTGTCTCTCCAAGTTGAGAGATGGATAGTAAAGCAGTTGGAAAGTCAAACTGGAGCACCAGGAGAGGGACAATTAGTTGAGTTTTAGAAACCTTTCGTATACACAGTGTGTCCATTCTCTAGGTTTCACGTACATGTTATAGCTGTAGTAATATTCCCTTCCACCTGGAGAGTTTGGAACCATGGAATGGAGGCCATGCATTATTGCTTTAAACTGTCTGTGTTTGCTCACCCAGTCTCACCAATCCTCTCAGTCCCAAATGTCCAGCATTATGCCAAATCAAGCTGTAGTTGTAGATAGGTTCATTTCAGGTTTCATCAGAGACCCTGAAGGAATTGTAAAGAATTTCCCTGTTTTGTTGTTTTGTTATTGAAATTCCTTTTTATAGTGAGTTTGAGCTGATTCCCACTGCATTTTTATGCCAGTCTAGACACACTTGATCCCTTACGGAGACATATCAATATATAGGTTTGAAGATTCTTACTAGTCAGATATATTCCTCTGAGGGAAGTATGGGGTGTTGATTCCTTTTCAGTGAGGAAGGTGTGGATCTTTTCTATTCTGTATTTGGTTTCTGGAATGGAGCCTTTACTAATATCAAACTCTGGTTTTATGCAACACCCCACCTCTCCTTACCCCTTAAGCAGGTGTAAGAGTGTTTTCTAAATGTGAGACTCTCTTCTCTTTACTAACTCAGTTCATGTGTAGCCATGTTTACATGACCTTCATAAGTGATATCTTATGCTAAGTTTATTTTACTCTGTGAGAAATTTAACTTAGAATCCTCGTAACTGAATCCACTAAATTTGCTGCTACTGGCCTGATGACATTGATTTCATGGCAGAGAAATATTCCATCGTAGGTAATTACCACAATCTCTTGAAAAAATTTTGTCTTTCCTGGGATATTTAAGGTGTAGCCTAGTTGAGGTTCTTGTAAGCAGTGCAGCCCTAAATTTTGGGGTGGCTCTGTCTTACTGATTTTCAGTTTTCCCAAGGTATATACCCTAGACTGGAAGTGCCCTTGTCTCTGTAGCTCTGTTGTTTACTTGTTTTAGGGAACAAAATGCACTCCTCCAGAGAGGCAGTTGGCAATTTACATCCCGCCCATCAGCATAACAAGGCTCCCTGTTCTCCAGGCCCTGTCTTGCCTTTCTGCTTTTTACCCATTTTGTGGATATCCCTTTTGACCTGTGGGAAGTGATACTTCTTTGTAGTGCAGATTTGCATTGCCCGCTTGCTTGCTTGGCCAAAAAGGGCGTATGCGTTTTCTCCTGAATATACTCAGGAGAAAATGCATACGCCCTTTTTGGCCAAGTGCATCATTTTCGAAGTTGTGCCCCTCTTCCTGTGCTTTAAAAGCGATCCCAACGTATCTGTTGAAATCTGTTTCCTTCTATTCTGCCTCGCTTTCAATTCCGCCTCGTTGCCTTCCCTCAACAGATTTTTGTACGATAGTTGTCCTTTATTACTCTACCAGTTTGTGAATTGCTGTGCCCCTGAGCTCCATAATTTAACTCGTTTATTGTGAGCTGAACGCAAGTCCAATATTTTGGTTCAGGACCTATACTGGTTTGCGGTGGGTGGCTGAGACTTTGGTTAATTCTTCTTCCTCCCGGGAAATAAGAGTGACATGTGCCCGTCCAAATGCCTAACAGCTACTCTCTCATTGGTTCTCCCTCTTCCCTTTCATCCTCTGCCAAATTGGCAACCTGTGCAAAACAGGAGGTTAAAGGTGCCGTCTCTCCAAGCTGGGAGATTGATAGTAAAGCAGTTGGAAAGTCAAACCTGAGCACCAGCAGAGGGACTATTCGTTGAGTTTTAGAGACCTTTCGTATTCACAGTGTGTCCAGTCTCTAGGTTTCCCGTACATTTTATAGCTGTAGTAATATACTCTTCAACCTGGAGAGTTGGGACCCATGGAATGGTTGCCATGCATTATTGCTTTATAGGGTCTGCATTTGCTCACCCAATCTCACCAATCCTCTCAGTCCCATGTGTCCAGCCTTATGCCACATCCAGCTGTCATTGTAGATAGGGTCATTCCAGGTTTCATCAGAGAGCCTGAAGGAATTGTAAAGAATTTCCCTGTTTTGTTGTTTTGTTTTTGAAATTCCCTTTTATAGTGGGTTTGAGATGATTCTCGCTGCCATGTTTATGCCAGTCTAGACACACTTGATTCCCTTACGGAGACATATCAATACATAGGTTTTAAGATTCTAACTAATCCAATATATTCCTCTGTGGGAAATATGGGGTTTTGAATCCCTTTCACTGAGGAAGGTGTAAGTCTTGGCTATTCCATAGTTGGTTTTTGAATGGTACCTGTGCTTATATCAAACTCTGGTTTTATGCATCACCCCACCTCTCCTTCCCCCTTAAGCAGGCATAAGAGTGTTTTCTAAATGTGAGACTCTGTTCTCTTTCCTAACTCAGTTCATATGTAGCCATGTTTACAGGATGTTCATAAGTGATATCTTATGATAAGTTTCTTTTTCTGTGTGACTTATTTCAGTTAGAATCATCGTACCTGAATCCACTCATTTAGCTGCTACTGGTCTTATGACATTGATTTCATGGCTGAGGGATATTCCATCGTATGTAAGTACCACAATTTTTTGAACCATTTTTATATTTCCTGGGATATTTAATGTGTACCCAAGTTGAGGTTCTTGTAAGCAGTGCAGCCCTAAATTTGAGGGTGGCTCTGTCTTATTGATTTTCAGTTTTCCCAAGGTATATTCCCTAGACTGGAAGTGCCCTTGGCTCTGTCGCTTTCTTGTTTACGTGTTTTAGGGAACACAATGCACTCCTCCAGTGAGGCAGTTGGCAATTTACATCCCGCCCATCAGCATAACAAGGCTCCCTGTTCTCCAGGGCCTGTCTAGCCTCTGGTTTTTACCCATTTTGTGGATGTCCCTTTTGACTGGTGGGAAGTGATACTTCTTTTTAGTGCAGATTTGCATTGCCCGCTTGCTTGCTTGGCCAGAAATGCCGTATGCGTTTTCTCCTGAATATATTCAGGAGAAAACGCATACGCCATTTGTGGCCAGGTGCATCATTGTCGAAGTTCTGCCCATCTTCCTATGCTTTAAAGGCGATTCCAACGTGGCTCTTGAAATCTGTTTCCTGCTATTCTGCCTCGCTTTCAAGTCCGCCTGGTTGACTTCCCTCAACTGATTTTTGGACGATAGTTGCCCTTTATTACTCTGCCAGTTTGTTAATTGTTGTGTCCCTGAGCTCCATTTTTAACTCGTTTTTTGTGAGCTGAACGCAAGTCCAATATTTTGGTTCAGGACCTATACTGGTTTTTGGTGGGTGGCTGAGACTTTGGTTAATTCTTCTTCCTCCCGGGAAATAAGAAAGACATGTGCCCGTCCAAATGTCTAACAGCTACTCTCTCATTGGTTCTCCCTCTTGCCTTTCATCCTTTGCTAAATTGGCAACATGTGTACACCAGGAGGTTAAAGGTGCTGTCTCTACAAGTTGGGAGATTGATAGTAAAGCAGTTGGAACGTCAAACTGGAGCACAAGGAGAGGGATTATTCCTTGAGCTTTAGAGACCTTTCATATTCACAGTGTGTCCATTCTCTAGGTTTCCTGTACATGTTATACCTGTAGTAATATTCCCTTCAACCTGGAGAGTTGTGACCAATGGAATGGCTGCCATGCATTATTGCATTAAAGGGTCTGCATTTGCTCACCCAATCTCACAAATCCTCTCAGTCCCATGTGTTCAGCCTTATGCCACATCCAGCTGTCAATATAGATAGGGTCATTCCAGGTTTCATCAGAGACCCTGAAGGAATTGTATAGAATTTCCCTGGTTTTTGTTTTATTTTTGAAATTCCTTTTTATAGTGGTTTTGAGCTGATTCTCACTGCCATGTTTATGCCAGTCTAGACACACTTGATTCCCTGACGGAGACATATCAATACATAGGTTTTAAGATTCTTACTAGTCAGATATATTCCTCTGCAGAAAATATACGTTTTTGAGTCCCTTTCCCCGAGGAAGTTGTAGGTCTTGTCTATTCCATAGTTGGTTTTTGGAACGGTACCTGTGCTTATATCAAACTCTGGTTTTATGCATCACCCCACCTCTCCTTCCCCCTTAAGCAGGCATAAGAGAGTTTTCTAAATGTGAGACACTGTTCTCTTTCCTCACTCACTTCATGTGTAGCCATGTTTACAGGATCTTCTTAAGTGATATCGTATGATAAGATTCTTTTTCTGTGTGACTTATTTCACTTAGAATCATCATACCTGAATCCACTCATTTTGCTGCTACTGGTCTTATGACATTGATTTCATGGCTGAGGGATATTCCATCGTACGTAAATACCACAATTTTTTGAACAATTTTTAACTTTCCTGGGATATTTAAAGTGTACCCAAGTTGAGGTTCTTGTAAGCAGTGCATCCCTAAATTTTGGGGCGGCTCTGTCTTATTGATTTTCAGTTTTCCCAAGGTATATTCCCTAGACTGGAAGTGCCCTTCATATGTAGCTCTGTTGTTTACTTGTTTTAGGGAACACAGTGCACTCCTCCAGAGAGGCAGTTGCCAACTTACATCCCGCCCATCAGCATAACAAGGCTCCCTGTTCTGCAGGCCCTCTCTTGCCTTTGTGGTTTTTACACATTTTGCCGATGTCCCTTTTGACCGGTGGGAAGGGATACTTCTTTGTAGTGCAGATTTGCATTGCCCGCCTGCTTGCTTGGCCAAAAAGTGTGTATGCGTTTTCTCCAGAATATATTCAGGAGAAAACGAATAAACCATTTTTGGCCAAGTCCATCATTGTCGAAATTGTGCCCCTCTTCCTGTGCTTTACAGGTGATTCCAACGTACCTCTTGAAATCTGTTTCCTGCAATTCTGCCTCGGTTTCAAGTCCGCCTCGTTGCCTTCCTTCAAAATATTTTTGGACGATAGTTGTCCTTTATTACTCTGCCAGTTTGTGAATTGCTGTGCCCCTGAGCTCCATTTATCAAATCGTTGTTTGTGAGCTGACCGCAAGTCCAAAATTTCGGTTCAGGACCTATACTGGTTCCCGGCAGGGGGATGAGTCCTTGGTTAATTATTCTTCCTGCCGGGCAATTAGAGTGACAAATGCCCGTCCAAATGTCTAACAGCTACTCTCTCATTGGTTCTCCCTGTTCCCTTTCATCCTCTGCCAAATTGGCAACCTGTGTTATCCAGGAGGTTAAAGGGGCTGTCTCTCCAAGTTGAGAGATGGATAGTAAAGCAGTTGGAAAGTCAAACTGGAGCACCAGGAGAGGGACAATTAGTTGAGTTTTAGAAACCTTTCGTATACACAGTGTGTCCATTCTCTAGGTTTCACGTACATGTTATAGCTGTAGTAATATTCCCTTCCACCTGGAGAGTTTGGAACCATGGAATGGAGGCCATGCATTATTGCTTTAAACTGTCTGTGTTTGCTCACCCAGTCTCACCAATCCTCTCAGTCCCAAATGTCCAGCATTATGCCAAATCAAGCTGTAGTTGTAGATAGGTTCATTTCAGGTTTCATCAGAGACCCTGAAGGAATTGTAAAGAATTTCCCTGTTTTGTTGTTTTGTTATTGAAATTCCTTTTTATAGTGAGTTTGAGCTGATTCCCACTGCATTTTTATGCCAGTCTAGACACACTTGATCCCTTACGGAGACATATCAATATATAGGTTTGAAGATTCTTACTAGTCAGATATATTCCTCTGAGGGAAGTATGGGGTGTTGATTCCTTTTCAGTGAGGAAGGTGTGGATCTTTTCTATTCTGTATTTGGTTTCTGGAATGGAGCCTTTACTAATATCAAACTCTGGTTTTATGCAACACCCCACCTCTCCTTACCCCTTAAGCAGGTGTAAGAGTGTTTTCTAAATGTGAGACTCTCTTCTCTTTACTAACTCAGTTCATGTGTAGCCATGTTTACATGACCTTCATAAGTGATATCTTATGCTAAGTTTATTTTACTCTGTGACTAATTTAACTTAGAATCCTCGTAACTGAATCCACTAAATTTGCTGCTACTGGCCTGATGACATTGATTTCATGGCAGAGAAATATTCCATCGTAGGTAATTACCACAATCTCTTGAAAAAATTTTGTCTTTCCTGGGATATTTAAGGTGTAGCCTAGTTGAGGTTCTTGTAAGCAGTGCAGCCCTAAATTTTGGGGTGGCTCTGTCTTACTGATTTTCAGTTTTCCCAAGGTATATACCCTAGACTGGAAGGGCCCTTGTCTCTGTAGCTCTGTTGTTTACTTGTTTTAGGGAACAAAATGCACTCCTCCAGAGAGGCAGTTGGCAATTTACATCCCGCCCATCAGCATAACAAGGCTCCCTGTTCTCCAGGCCCTGTCTTGCCTTTCTGCTTTTTACCCATTTTGTGGATATCCCTTTTGACCTGTGGGAAGTGATACTTCTTTGTAGTGCAGATTTGCATTGCCCGCTTGCTTGCTTGGCCAAAAAGGGCGTATGCGTTTTCTCCTGAATATACTCAGCAGAAAATGCATACGCCCTTTTTGGCCAAGTGCATCATTTTCGAAGTTGTGCCCCTCTTCCTGTGCTTTAAAAGCGATCCCAACGTATCTGTTGAAATCTGTTTCCTTCTATTCTGCCTCGCTTTCAATTCCGCCTCGTTGCCTTCCCTCAACAGATTTTTGTACGATAGTTGTCCTTTATTACTCTACCAGTTTGTGAATTGCTGTGCCCCAGAGCTCCATAATTTAACTCGTTTATTGTGAGCTGAACGCAAGTCCAATATTTTCGTTCAGGACCTATACTGGTTTGCGGTGGGTGGCTGAGACTTTGGTTAATTCTTCTTCCTCCCGGGAAATAAGAGTGACATGTGCCCGTCCAAATGCCTAACAGCTACTCTCTCATTGGTTCTCCCTCTTCCCTTTCATCCTCTGCCAAATTGGCAACCTGTGCAAAACAGGAGGTTAAAGGTGCCGTCTCTCCAAGCTGGGAGATTGATAGTAAAGCAGTTGGAAAGTCAAACCTGAGCACCAGCAGAGGGACTATTCGTTGAGTTTTAGAGACCTTTCGTATTCACAGTGTGTCCAGTCTCTAGGTTTCCCGTACATTTTATAGCTGTAGTAATATACTCTTCAACCTGGAGAGTTGGGACCCATGGAATGGTTGCCATGCATTATTGCTTTATAGGGTCTGCATTTGCTCACCCAATCTCACCAATCCTCTCAGTCCCATGTGTCCAGCCTTATGCCACATCCAGCTGTCATTGTAGATAGGGTCATTCCAGGTTTCATCAGAGACCCTGAAGGAATTGTAAAGAATTTCCCTGTTTTGTTGTTTTGTTTTTGAAATTCCCTTTTATAGTGGGTTTGAGATGATTCTCGCTGCCATGTTTATGCCAGTCTAGACACACTTGATTCCCTTACGGAGACATATCAATACATAGGTTTTAAGATTATAACTAATCCAATATATTCCTCTGTGGGAAATATGGGGTTTTGAATCCCTTTCACTGAGGAAGGTGTAAGTCTTGGCTATTCCATAGTTGGTTTTTGAATGGTACCTGTGCTTATATCAAACTCTGGTTTTATGCATCACCCCACCTCTCCTTCCCCCTTAAGCAGGCATAAGAGTGTTTTCTAAATGTGAGACTCTGTTCTCTTTCCTAACTCAGTTCATATGTAGCCATGTTTACAGGATGTTCATAAGTGATATCTTATGATAAGTTTCTTTTTCTGTGTGACTTATTTCAGTTAGAATCATCGTACCTGAATCCACTCATTTAGCTGCTACTGGTCTTATGACATTGATTTCATGGCTGAGGGATATTCCATCGTATGTAAGTACCACAATTTTTTGAACCATTTTTATATATCCTGGGATATTTAATGTGTACCCAAGTTGAGGTTCTTGTAAGCAGTGCAGCCCTAAATTTGAGGGTGGCTCTGTCTTATTGATTTTCAGTTTTCCCAAGGTATATTCCCTAGACTGGAAGTGCCCTTGGCTCTGTCGCTTTCTTGTTTACTTGTTTTAGGGAACACAATGCACTCCTCCAGTGAGGCAGTTGGCAATTTACATCCCGCCCATCAGCATAACAAGGCTCCCTGTTCTCCAGGGCCTGTCTAGCCTCTGGTTTTTACCCATTTTGTGGATGTCCCTTTTGACTGGTGGGAAGTGATACTTCTTTTTAGTGCAGATTTGCATTGCCCGCTTGCTTGCTTGGCCAGAAATGCCGTATGCGTTTTCTCCTGAATATATTCAGGAGAAAACGCATACGCCATTTGTGGCCAGGTGCATCATTGTCGAAGTTCTGCCCATCTTCCTATGCTTTAAAGGCGATTCCAACGTGGCTCTTGAAATCTGTTTCCTGCTATTCTGCCTCGCTTTCAAGTCCGCCTGGTTGACTTCCCTCAACTGATTTTTGGACGATAGTTGCCCTTTATTACTCTGCCAGTTTGTTAATTGTTGTGTCCCTGAGCTCCATTTTTAACTCGTTTTTTGTGAGCTGAACGCAAGTCCAATATTTTGGTTCAGGACCTATACTGGTTTTTGGTGGGTGGCTGAGACTTTGGTTAATTCTTCTTCCTCCCGGGAAATAAGAAAGACATGTGCCCGTCCAAATGTCTAACAGCTACTCTCTCATTGGTTCTCCCTCTTGCCTTTCATCCTTTGCTAAATTGGCAACATGTGTACACCAGGAGGTTAAAGGTGCTGTCTCTACATGTTGGGAGATTGATAGTAAAGCAGTTGGAACGTCAAACTGGAGCACAAGGAGAGGGATTATTCCTTGAGTTTTAGAGACCTTTCATATTCACAGTGTGTCCATTCTCTAGGTTTCCTGTACATGTTATAGCTGTAGTAATATTCCCTTCAACCTGGAGAGTTGTGACCAATGGAATGGCTGCCATGCATTATTGCATTAAAGGGTCTGCATTTGCTCACCCAATCTCACAAATCCTCTCAGTCCCATGTGTTCAGCCTTATGCCACATCCAGCTGTCATTATAGATAGGGTCATTCCAGGTTTCATCAGAGACCCTGAAGGAATTGTATAGAATTTCCCTGGTTTTTGTTTTCTTTTTGAAATTCCTTTTTATAGTGGGTTTGAGCGGATTCTCACTGCCATGTTTATGCCAGTCTAGACACACTTGATTCCCTGACGGAGACATATCAATACATAGGTTTTAAGATTCTTACTAGTCAGATATATTCCTCTGCAGAAAATATACGTTTTTGAGTCCCTTTCCCTGAGGAAGTTGTAGGTCTTGTGTATTCCATACTTGGTTTTAGGAACGGTACCTGTGCTTATATCAAACTCTGGTTTTATGCATCACCCCACCTCTCCTTCCCCCTTAAGCAGGCATAAGAGAGTTTTCTAAATGTGAGACACTGTTCTCTTTCCTCACTCACTTCATGTGTAGCCATGTTTACAGGATCTTCTTAAGTGATATCGTATGATAAGATTCTTTTTCTGTGTGACTTATTTCACTTAGAATCATCATACCTGAATCCACTCATTTTGCTGCTACTGGTCTTATGACATTGATTTCATGGCTGAGGGATATTCCATCGTACGTAAATACCACAATTTTTTGAACAATTTTTAACTTTCCTGGGATATTTAAAGTGTACCCAAGTTGAGGTTCTTGTAAGCAGTGCATCCCTAAATTTTGGGGCGGCTCTGTCTTATTGATTTTCAGTTTTCCCAAGGTATATTCCCTAGACTGGAAGTGCCCTTCACTATGTAGCTCTGTTGTTTACTTGTTTTAGGGAACACAGTGCACTCCTCCAGAGAGGCAGTTGCCAACTTACATCCCGCCCATCAGCATAACAAGGCTCCCTGTTCTGCAGGCCCTCTCTTGCCTTTGTGGTTTTTACACATTTTGCCGATGTCCCTTTTGACCGGTGGGAAGGGATACTTCTTTGTAGTGCAGATTTGCATTGCCCGCCTGCTTGCTTGGCCAAAAAGTGTGTATGCGTTTTCTCCAGAATATATTCAGGAGAAAACAAATAAACCATTTTTGGCCAAGTCCATCATTGTCGAAATTGTGCCCCTCTTCCTGTGCTTTACAGGTGATTCCAACGTACCTCTTGAAATCTGTTTCCTGCAATTCTGCCTCGGTTTCAAGTCCGCCTCGTTGCCTTCCTTCAAAATATTTTTGGACGATAGTTGTCCTTTATTACTCTGCCAGTTTGTGAATTGCTGTGCCCCTGAGCTCCATTTATCAAATCGTTGTTTGTGAGCTGACCGCAAGTCCAAAATTTCGGTTCAGGACCTATACTGGTTCCCGGCAGGGGGATGAGTCCTTGGTTAATTATTCTTCCTGCCGGGCAATTAGAGTGACAAATGCCCGTCCAAATGTCTAACAGCTACTCTCTCATTGGTTCTCCCTGTTCCCTTTCATCCTCTGCCAAATTGGCAACCTGTGTTATCCAGGAGGTTAAAGGGGCTGTCTCTCCAAGTTGAGAGATGGATAGTAAAGCAGTTGGAAAGTCAAACTGGAGCACCAGGAGAGAGGGACAATTAGTTGAGTTTTAGAAACCTTTCGTATACACAGTGTGTCCATTCTCTAGGTTTCACGTACATGTTATAGCTGTAGTAATATTCCCTTCCACCTGGAGAGTTTGGAACCATGGAATGGAGGCCATGCATTATTGCTTTAAACTGTCTGTGTTTGCTCACCCAGTCTCACCAATCCTCTCAGTCCCAAATGTCCAGCATTATGCCAAATCAAGCTGTAGTTGTAGATAGGTTCATTTCAGGTTTCATCAGAGACCCTGAAGGAATTGTAAAGAATTTCCCTGTTTTGTTGTTTGGTTATTGAAATTCCTTTTTATAGTGAGTTTGAGCTGATTCCCACTGCATTTTTATGCCAGTCTAGACACACTTGATCCCATACGGAGACATATCAATATATAGGTTTGAAGATTCTTACTAGTCAGATATATTCCTCTGAGGGAAGTATGGGGTGTTGGTTCCTTTTCAGTGAGGAAGGTGTGGATCTTTTCTATTCTGTATTTGGTTTCTGGAATGGAGCCTTTACTAATATCAAACTCTGGTTTTATGCAACACCCCACCTCTCCTTACCCCTTAAGCAGGTGTAAGAGTGTTTTCTAAATGTGAGACTCTCTTCTCTTTACTAACTCAGTTCATGTGTAGCCATGTTTACATGACCTTCATAAGTGATATCTTATGCTAAGTTTATTTTACTCTGTGACTAATTTAACTTAGAATCCTCGTAACTGAATCCACTAAATTTGCTGCTACTGGCCTGATGACATTGATTTCATGGCAGAGAAATATTCCATCGTAGGTAATTACCACAATCTCTTGAAAAAATTTTGTCTTTCCTGGGATATTTAAGGTGTAGCCTAGTTGAGGTTCTTGTAAGCAGTGCAGCCCTAAATTTTGGGGTGGCTCTGTCTTACTGATTTTCAGTTTTCCCAAGGTATATACCCTAGACTGGAAGTGCCCTTGTCTCTGTAGCTCTGTTGTTTACTTGTTTTAGGGAACAAAATGCACTCCTCCAGAGAGGCAGTTGGCAATTTACATCCCGCCCATCAGCATAAAAAGGCTCCCTGTTCTCCAGGCCCTGTCTTGCCTTTCTGCTTTTTACCCATTTTGTGGATATCCCTTTTGACCTGTGGGAAGTGATACTTCTTTGTAGTGCAGATTTGCATTGCCCGCTTGCTTGCTTGGCCAAAAAGGGCGTATGCGTTTTCTCCTGAATATACTCAGGAGAAAATGCATACGCCCTTTTTGGCCAAGTGCATCATTTTCGAAGTTGTGCCCCTCTTCCTGTGCTTTAAAAGCGATCCCAACGTATCTGTTGAAATCTGTTTCCTTCTATTCTGCCTCGCTTTCAATTCCGCCTCGTTGCCTTCCCTCAACAGATTTTTGTACGATAGTTGTCCTTTATTACTCTACCAGTTTGTGAATTGCTGTGCCCCTGAGCTCCATAATTTAACTCGTTTATTGTGAGCTGAACGCAAGTCCAATATTTTGGTTCAGGACCTATACTGGTTTGCGGTGGGTGGCTGAGACTTTGGTTAATTCTTCTTCCTCCCGGGAAATAAGAGTGACATGTGCCCGTCCAAATGCCTAACAGCTACTCTCTCATGGGTTCTCCCTCTTCCCTTTCATCCTCTGCCAAATTGGCAACCTGTGCAAAACAGGAGGTTAAAGGTGCAGTCTCTCCAAGCTGGGAGATTGATAGTAAAGCAGTTGGAAAGTCAAACCTGAGCACCAGCAGAGGGACTATTCGTTGAGTTTTAGAGACCTTTCGTATTCACAGTGTGTCCAGTCTCTAGGTTTCCCGTACATTTTATAGCTGTAGTAATATACTCTTCAACCTGGAGAGTTGGGACCCATGGAATGGTTGCCATGCATTATTGCTTTATAGTGTCTGCATTTGCTCACCCAATCTCACCAATCCTCTCAGTCCCATGTGTCCAGCCTTATGCCACATCCAGCTGTCATTGTAGATAGGGTCATTCCAGGTTTCATCAGAGAGCCTGAAGGAATTGTAAAGAATTTCCCTGTTTTGTTGTTTTGTTTTTGAAATTCCCTTTTATAGTGGGTTTGAGATGATTCTCGCTGCCATGTTTATGCCAGTCTAGACACACTTGATTCCCTTACGGAGACATATCAATACATAGGTTTTAAGATTCTAACTAATCCAATATATTCCTCTGTGGGAAATATGGGGTTTTGAATCCCTTTCACTGAGGAAGGTGTAAGTCTTGGCTATTCCATAGTTGGTTTTTGAATGGTACCTGTGCTTATATCAAACTCTGGTTTTATGCATCACCCCACCTCTCCTTCCCCCTTAAGCAGGCATAAGAGTGTTTTCTAAATGTGAGACTCTGTTCTCTTTCCTAACTCAGTTCATATGTAGCCATGTTTACAGGATGTTCATAAGTGATATCTTATGATAAGTTTCTTTTTCTGTGTGACTTATTTCAGTTAGAATCATCGTACCTGAATCCACTCATTTAGCTGCTACTGGTCTTATGACATTGATTTCATGGCTGAGGGATATTCCATCGTATGTAAGTACCACAATTTTTTGAACCATTTTTATATTTCCTGGGATATTTAATGTGTACCCAAGTTGAGGTTCTTGTAAGCAGTGCAGCCCTAAATTTGAGGGTGGCTCTGTCTTATTGATTTTCAGTTTTCCCAAGGTATATTCCCTAGACTGGAAGTGCCCTTGGCTCTGTAGCTTTCTTGTTTACTTGTTTTAGGGAACACAATGCACTCCTCCAGTGAGGCAGTTGGCAATTTACATCCCGCCCATCAGCATAACAAGGCTCCCTGTTCTCCAGGGCCTGTCTAGCCTCTGGTTTTTACCCATTTTGTGGATGTCCCTTTTGACTGGTGGGAAGTGATACTTCTTTTTAGTGCAGATTTGCATTGCCCGCTTGCTTGCTTGGCCAGAAATGCCGTATGCGTTTTCTCCTGAATATATTCAGGAGAAAACGCATACGCCATTTGTGGCCAGGTGCATCATTGTCGAAGTTCTGCCCATCTTCCTATGCTTTAAAGGCGATTCCAACGTGGCTCTTGGAATCTGTTTCCTGCTATTCTGCCTCGCTTTCAAGTCCGCCTGGTTGACTTCCCTCAACTGATTTTTGGACGATAGTTGCCCTTTATTACTCTGCCAGTTTGTTAATTGTTGTGTCCCTGAGCTCCATTTTTAACTCGTTTTTTGTGAGCTGAACACAAGTCCAATATTTTGGTTCAGGACCTATACTGGTTTTTGGTGGGTGGCTGAGACTTTGGTTAATTCTTCTTCCTCCCGGGAAATAAGAATGACATGTGCCCGTCCAAATGTCTAACAGCTACTCTCTCATTGGTTCTCCCTCTTGCCTTTCATCCTTTGCTAAATTGGCAACATGTGTACACCAGGAGGTTAAAGGTGCTGTCTCTACAAGTTGGGAGATTGATAGTAAAGCAGTTGGAACGTCAAACTGGAGCACAAGGAGAGGGATTATTCCTTGAGTTTTAGAGACCTTTCATATTCACAGTGTGTCCATTCTCTAGGTTTCCTGTACATGTTATAGCTGTAGTAATATTCCCTTCAACCTGGAGAGTTGTGACCAATGGAATGGCTGCCATGCATTATTGCATTAAAGGGTCTGCATTTGCTCACCCAATCTCACAAATCCTCTCAGTCCCATGTGTTCAGCCTTATGCCACATCCAGCTGTCATTATAGATAGGGTCATTCCAGGTTTCATCAGAGACCCTGAAGGAATTGTATAGAATTTCCCTGGTATTTGTTTTATTTTTGAAATTCCTTTTTATAGTGGGTTTGAGCTGATTCTCACTGCCATGTTTATGCCAGTCTAGACACACTTGATTCCCTGACGGAGACATATCAATACATAGGTTTTAAGATTCTTACTAGTCAGATATATTCCTCTGCAGAAAATATACGTTTTTGAGTCCCTTTCCCCGAGGAAGTTGTAGGTCTTGTCTATTCCATAGTTGGTTTTTGGAACGGTACCTGTGCTTATATCAAACTCTGGTTTTATGCATCACCCCACCTCTCCTTCCCCCTTAAGCAGGCATAAGAGAGTTTTCTAAATGTGAGACACTGTTCTCTTTCCTCACTCACTTCATGTGTAGCCATGTTTACAGGATCTTCTTAAGTGATATCGTATGATAAGATTCTTTTTCTGTGTGACTTATTTCACTTAGAATCATCATACCTGAATCCACTCATTTTGCTGCTACTGGTCTTATGACATTGATTTCATGGCTGAGGGATATTCCATCGTACGTAAATACCACAATTTTTTGAACAATTTTTAACTTTCCTGGGATATTTAAAGTGTACCCAAGTTGAGGTTCTTGTAAGCAGTGCATCCCTAAATTTTGGGGCGGCTCTGTCTTATTGATTTTCAGTTTTCCCAAGGTATATTCCCTAGACTGGAAGTGCCCTTCACTATGTAGCTCTGTTGTTTACTTGTTTTAGGGAACACAGTGCACTCCTCCAGAGAGGCAGTTGCCAACTTACATCCCGCCCATCAGCATAACAAGGCTCCCTGTTCTGCAGGCCCTCTCTTGCCTTTGTGGTTTTTACACATTTTGCCGATGTCCCTTTTGACCGGTGGGAAGGGATACTTCTTTGTAGTGCAGATTTGCATTGCCCGCCTGCTTGCTTGGCCAAGAAGTGTGTATGCGTTTTCTCCAGAATATATTCAGGAGAAAACGAATAAACCATTTTTGGCCAAGTCCATCATTGTCGAAATTGTGCCCCTCTTCCTGTGCTTTACAGGTGATTCCAACGTACCTCTTGAAATCTGTTTCCTGCAATTCTGCCTCGGTTTCAAGTCCGCCTCGTTGCCTTCCTTCAAAATATTTTTGGACGATAGTTGTCCTTTATTACTCTGCCAGTTTGTGAATTGCTGTGCCCCTGAGCTCCATTTATCAAATCGTTGTTTGTGAGCTGACCGCAAGTCCAAAATTTCGGTTCAGGACCTATACTGGTTCCCGGCAGGGGGATGAGTCCTTGGTTAATTATTCTTCCTGCCGGGCAATTAGAGTGACAAATGCCCGTCCAAATGTCTAACAGCTACTCTCTCATTGGTTCTCCCTGTTCCCTTTCATCCTCTGCCAAATTGGCAACCTGTGTTATCCAGGAGGTTAAAGGGGCTGTCTCTCCAAGTTGAGAGATGGATAGTAAAGCAGTTGGAAAGTCAAACTGGAGCACCAGGAGAGGGACAATTAGTTGAGTTTTAGAAACCTTTCGTATACACAGTGTGTCCATTCTCTAGGTTTCACGTACATGTTATAGCTGTAGTAATATTCCCTTCCACCTGGAGAGTTTGGAACCATGGGATGGAGGCCATGCATTATTGCTTTAAACTGTCTGTGTTTGCTCACCCAGTCTCACCAATCCTCTCAGTCCCAAATGTCCAGCATTATGCCAAATCAAGCTGTAGTTGTAGATAGGTTCATTTCAGGTTTCATCAGAGACCCTGAAGGAATTGTAAAGAATTTCCCTGTTTTGTTGTTTTGTTATTGAAATTCCTTTTTATAGTGAGTTTGAGCTGAATCCCACTGCATTTTTATGCCAGTCTAGACACACTTGATCCCTTACGGAGACATATCAATATATAGGTTTGAAGATTCTTACTAGTCAGATATATTCCTCTGAGGGAAGTATGGGGTGTTGATTCCTTTTCAGTGAGGAAGGTGTGGATCTTTTCTATTCTGTATTTGGTTTCTGGAATGGAGCCTTTACTAATATCAAACTCTGGTTTTATGCAACACCCCACCTCTCCTTACCCCTTAAGCAGGTGTAAGAGTGTTTTCTAAATGTGAGACTCTCTTCTCTTTACTAACTCAGTTCATGTGTAGCCATGTTTACATGACCTTCATAAGTGATATCTTATGCTAAGTTTATTTTACTCTGTGAGAAATTTAACTTAGAATCCTCGTAACTGAATCCACTAAATTTGCTGCTACTGGCCTGATGACATTGATTTCATGGCAGAGAAATATTCCATCGTAGGTAATTACCACAATCTCTTGAAAAAATTTTGTCTTTCCTGGGATATTTAAGGTGTAGCCTAGTTGAGGTTCTTGTAAGCAGTGCAGCCCTAAATTTTGGGGTGGCTCTGTCTTACTGATTTTCAGTTTTCCCAAGGTATATACCCTAGACTGGAAGTGCCCTTGTCTCTGTAGCTCTGTTGTTTACTTGTTTTAGGGAACAAAATGCACTCCTCCAGAGAGGCAGTTGGCAATTTACATCCCGCCCATCAGCATAACAAGGCTCCCTGTTCTCCAGGCCCTGTCTTGCCTTTCTGCTTTTTACCCATTTTGTGGATATCCCTTTTGACCTGTGGGAAGTGATACTTCTTTGTAGTGCAGATTTGCATTGCCCGCTTGCTTGCTTGGCCAAAAAGGGCGTATGCGTTTTCTCCTGAATATACTCAGGAGAAAATGCATACGCCCTTTTTGGCCAAGTGCATCATTTTCGAAGTTGTGCCCCTCTTCCTGTGCTTTAAAAGCGATCCCAACGTATCTGTTGAAATCTGTTTCCTTCTATTCTGCCTCGCTTTCAATTCCGCCTCGTTGCCTTCCCTCAACAGATTTTTGTACGATAGTTGTCCTTTATTACTCTACCAGTTTGTGAATTGCTGTGCCCCTGAGCTCCATAATTTAACTCGTTTATTGTGAGCTGAACGCAAGTCCAATATTTTGGTTCAGGACCTATACTGGTTTGCGGTGGGTGGCTGAGACTTTGGTTAATTCTTCTTCCTCCCGGGAAATAAGAGTGACATGTGCCCGTCCAAATGCCTAACAGCTACTCTCTCATTGGTTCTCCCTCTTCCCTTTCATCCTCTGCCAAATTGGCAACCTGTGCAAAACAGGAGGTTAAAGGTGCAGTCTCTCCAAGCTGGGAGATTGATAGTAAAGCAGTTGGAAAGTCAAACCTGAGCACCAGCAGAGGGACTATTCGTTGAGTTTTAGAGACCTTTCGTATTCACAGTGTGTCCAGTCTCTAGGTTTCCCGTACATTTTATAGCTGTAGTAATATACTCTTCAACCTGGAGAGTTGGGACCCATGGAATGGTTGCCATGCATTATTGCTTTATAGGGTCTGCATTTGCTCACCCAATCTCACCAATCCTCTCAGTCCCATGTGTCCAGCCTTATGCCACATCCAGCTGTCATTGTAGATAGGGTCATTCCAGGTTTCATCAGAGAGCCTGAAGGAATTGTAAAGAATTTCCCTGTTTTGTTGTTTTGTTTTTGAAATTCCCTTTTATAGTGGGTTTGAGATGATTCTCGCTGCCATGTTTATGCCAGTCTAGACACACTTGATTCCCTTACGGAGACATATCAATACATAGGTTTTAAGATTCTAACTAATCCAATATATTCCTCTGTGGGAAATATGGGGTTTTGAATCCCTTTCACTGAGGAAGGTGTAAGTCTTGGCTATTCCATAGTTGGTTTTTGAATGGTACCTGTGCTTATATCAAACTCTGGTTTTATGCATCACCCCACCTCTCCTTTCCCCTTAAGCAGGCATAAGAGTGTTTTCTAAATGTGAGACTCTGTTCTCTTTCCTAACTCAGTTCATATGTAGCCATGTTTACAGGATGTTCATAAGTGATATCTTATGATAAGTTTCTTTTTCTGTGTGACTTATTTCAGTTAGAATCATCGTACCTGAATCCACTCATTTAGCTGCTACTGGTCTTATGACATTGATTTCATGGCTGAGGGATATTCCATCGTATGTAAGTACCACAATTTTTTGAACCATTTTTATATTTCCTGGGATATTTAATGTGTACCCAAGTTGAGGTTCTTGTAAGCAGTGCAGCCCTAAATTTGAGGGTGGCTCTGTCTTATTGATTTTCAGTTTTCCCAAGGTATATTCCCTAGACTGGAAGTGCCCTTGGCTCTGTCGCTTTCTTGTTTACGTGTTTTAGGGAACACAATGCACTCCTCCAGTGAGGCAGTTGGCAATTTACATCCCGCCCATCAGCATAACAAGGCTCCCTGTTCTCCAGGGCCTGTCTAGCCTCTGGTTTTTACCCATTTTGTGGATGTCCCTTTTGACTGGTGGGAAGTGATACTTCTTTTTAGTGCAGATTTACATTGCCCGCTTGCTTGCTTGGCCAGAAATGCCGTATGCGTTTTCTCCTGAATATATTCAGGAGAAAACGCATACGCCATTTGTGGCCAGGTGCATCATTGTCGAAGTTCTGCCCATCTTCCTATGCTTTAAAGGCGATTCCAACGTGGCTCTTGAAATCTGTTTCCTGCTATTCTGCCTCGCTTTCAAGTCCGCCTGGTTGACTTCCCTCAACTGATTTTTGGACGATAGTTGCCCTTTATTACTCTGCCAGTTTGTTAATTGTTGTGTCCCTGAGCTCCATTTTTAACTCGTTTTTTGTGAGCTGAACGCAAGTCCAATATTTTGGTTCAGGACCTATACTGGTTTTTGGTGGGTGGCTGAGACTTTGGTTAATTCTTCTTCCTCCCGGGAAATAAGAAAGACATGTGCCCGTCCAAATGTCTAACAGCTACTCTCTCATTGGTTCTCCCTCTTGCCTTTCATCCTTTGCTAAATTGGCAACATGTGTACACCAGGAGGTTAAAGGTGCTGTCTCTACAAGTTGGGAGATTGATAGTAAAGCAGTTGGAACGTCAAACTGGAGCACAAGGAGAGGGATTATTCCTTGAGTTTTAGAGACCTTTCATATTCACAGTGTGTCCATTCTCTAGGTTTCCTGTACATGTTATAGCTGTAGTAATATTCCCTTCAACCTGGAGAGTTGTGACCAATGGAATGGCTGCCATGCATTATTGCATTAAAGGGTCTGCATTTGCTCACCCAATCTCACAAATCCTCTCAGTCCCATGTGTTCAGCCTTATGCCACATCCAGCTGTCATTATAGATAGGGTCATTCCAGGTTTCATCAGAGACCCTGAAGGAATTGTATAGAATTTCCCTGGTTTTTGTTTTCTTTTTGAAATTCCTTTTTATAGTGGGTTTGAGCTGATTCTCACTGCCATGTTTATGCCAGTCTAGACACACTTGATTCCCTGACGGAGACATATCAATACATAGGTTTTAAGATTCTTACTAGTCAGATATATTCCTCTGCAGAAAATATACGTTTTTGAGTCCCTTTCCCCGAGGAAGTTGTAGGTCTTGTCTATTCCATAGTTGGTTTTTGGAACGGTACCTGTGCTTATATCAAACTCTGGTTTTATGCATCACCCCACCTCTCCTTCCCCCTTAAGCAGGCATAAGAGAGTTTTCTAAATGTGAGACACTGTTCTCTTTCCTCACTCACTTCATGTGTAGCCATGTTTACAGGATCTTCTTAAGTGATATCGTATGATAAGATTCTTTTTCTGTGTGACTTATTTCACTTAGAATCATCATACCTGAATCCACTCATTTTGCTGCTACTGGTCTTATGACATTGATTTCATGGCTGAGGGATATTCCATCGTACGTAAATACCACAATTTTTTGAACAATTTTTAACTTTCCTGGGATATTTAAAGTGTACCCAAGTTGAGGTTCTTGTAAGCAGTGCATCCCTAAATTTTGGGGCGGCTCTGTCTTATTGATTTTCAGTTTTCCCAAGGTATATTCCCTAGACTGGAAGTGCCCTTCACTATGTAGCTCTGTTGTTTACTTGTTTTAGGGAACACAGTGCACTCCTCCAGAGAGGCAGTTGCCAACTTACATCCCGCCCATCAGCATAACAAGGCTCCCTGTTCTGCAGGCCCTCTCTTGCCTTTGTGGTTTTTACACATTTTGCCGATGTCCCTTTTGACCGGTGGGAAGGGATACTTCTTTGTAGTGCAGATTTGCATTGCCCGCCTGCTTGCTTGGCCAAAAAGTGTGTATGCGTTTTCTCCAGAATATATTCAGGAGAAAACGAATAAACCATTTTTGGCCAAGTCCATCATTGTCGAAATTGTGCCCCTCTTCCTGTGCTTTACAGGTGATTCCAACGTACCTCTTGAAATCTGTTTCCTGCAATTCTGCCTCGGTTTCAAGTCCGCCTCGTTGCCTTCCTTCAAAATATTTTTGGACGATAGTTGTCCTTTATTACTCTGCCAGTTTGTGAATTGCTGTGCCCCTGAGCTCCATTTATCAAATCGTTGTTTGTGAGCTGACCGCAAGTCCAAAATTTCGGTTCAGGACCTATACTGGTTCCCGGCAGGGGGATGAGTCCTTGGTTAATTATTCTTCCTGCCGGGCAATTAGAGTGACAAATGCCCGTCCAAATGTCTAACAGCTACTCTCTCATTGGTTCTCCCTGTTCCCTTTCATCCTCTGCCAAATTGGCAACCTGTGTTATCCAGGAGGTTAAAGGGGCTGTCTCTCCAAGTTGAGAGATGGATAGTAAAGCAGTTGGAAAGTCAAACTGGAGCACCAGGAGAGAGGGACAATTAGTTGAGTTTTAGAAACCTTTCGTATACACAGTGTGTCCATTCTCTAGGTTTCACGTACATGTTATAGCTGTAGTAATATTCCCTTCCACCTGGAGAGTTTGGAACCATGGAATGGAGGCCATGCATTATTGCTTTAAACTGTCTGTGTTTGCTCACCCAGTCTCACCAATCCTCTCAGTCCCAAATGTCCAGCATTATGCCAAATCAAGCTGTAGTTGTAGATAGGTTCATTTCAGGTTTCATCAGAGACCCTGAAGGAATTGTAAAGAATTTCCCTGTTTTGTTGTTTGGTTATTGAAATTCCTTTTTATAGTGAGTTTGAGCTGATTCCCACTGCATTTTTATGCCAGTCTAGACACACTTGATCCCTTACGGAGACATATCAATATATAGGTTTGAAGATTCTTACTAGTCAGATATATTCCTCTGAGGGAAGTATGGGGTGTTGATTCCTTTTCAGTGAGGAAGGTGTGGATCTTTTCTATTCTGTATTTGGTTTCTGGAATGGAGCCTTTACTAATATCAAACTCTGGTTTTATGCAACACCCCACCTCTCCTTACCCCTTAAGCAGGTGTAAGAGTGTTTTCTAAATGTGAGACTCTCTTCTCTTTACTAACTCAGTTCATGTGTAGCCATGTTTACATGACCTTCATAAGTGATATCTTATGCTAAGTTTATTTTACTCTGTGACTAATTTAACTTAGAATCCTCGTAACTGAATCCACTAACTTTGCTGCTACTGGCCTGATGACATTGATTTCATGGAAGAGAAATATTCCATCGTAGGTAATTACCACAATCTCTTGAAAAAATTTTGTCTTTCCTGGGATATTTAAGGTGTAGCCTAGTTGAGGTTCTTGTAAGCAGTGCAGCCCTAAATTTTGGGGTGGCTCTGTCTTACTGATTTTCAGTTTTCCCAAGGTATATACCCTAGACTGGAAGTGCCCTTGTCTCTGTAGCTCTGTTGTTTACTTGTTTTAGGGAACAAAATGCACTCCTCCAGAGAGGCAGTTGGCAATTTACATCCCGCCCATCAGCATAACAAGGCTCCCTGTTCTCCAGGCCCTGTCTTGCCTTTCTGCTTTTTACCCATTTTGTGGATATCCCTTTTGACCTGTGGGAAGTGATACTTCTTTGTAGTGCAGATTTGCATTGCCCGCTTGCTTGCTTGGCCAAAAAGGGCGTATGCGTTTTCTCCTGAATATACTCAGGAGAAAATGCATACGCCCTTTTTGGCCAAGTGCATCATTTTCGAAGTTGTGCCCCTCTTCCTGTGCTTTAAAAGCGATCCCAACATATCTGTTGAAATCTGTTTCCTTCTATTCTGCCTCGCTTTCAATTCTGCCTCGTTGCCTTCCCTCAACAGATTTTTCTACGATAGTTGTCCTTTATTACTCTACCAGTTTGTGAATTGCTGTGCCCCTGAGCTCCATAATTTAACTCGTTTATTGTGAGCTGAACGCAAGTCCAATATTTTGGTTCAGGACCTATACTGGTTTGCGGTGGGTGGCTTAGACTTTGGTTAATTCTTCTTCCTCCCGGGAAATAAGAGTGACATGTGCCCGTCCAAATGCCTAACAGCTACTCTCTCATTGGTTCTCCCTCTTCCCTTTCATCCTCTGCCAAATTGGCAACCTGTGCAAAACAGGAGGTTAAAGGTGCCGTCTCTCCAAGCTGGGAGATTGATAGTAAAGCAGTTGGAAAGTCAAACCTGAGCACCAGCAGAGGGACTATTCGTTGAGTTTTAGAGACCTTTCGTATTCACAGTGTGTCCAGTCTCTAGGTTTCCCGTACATTTTATAGCTGTAGTAATATACTCTTCAACCTGGAGAGTTGGGACCCATGGAATGGTTGCCATGCATTATTGCTTTATAGGGTCTGCATTTGCTCACCCAATCTCACCAATCCTCTCAGTCCCATGTGTCCAGCCTTATGCCACATCCAGCTGTCATTGTAGATAGGGTCATTCCAGGTTTCATCAGAGAGCCTGAAGGAATTGTAAAGAATTTCCCTGTTTTG
This sequence comes from Mesoplodon mirus, assembly GCF_964341445.2. Lineage (NCBI taxonomy): Eukaryota > Metazoa > Chordata > Mammalia > Artiodactyla > Ziphiidae > Mesoplodon > Mesoplodon mirus. The sequence goes on from NW_028295671.1 coordinate 85,034, forward strand.
TTGTTTTGTTTTTGAAATTCCCTTTTATAGTGGGTTTGAGATGATTCTCGCTGCCATGTTTATGCCAGTCTAGACACACTTGATTCCCTTACGGAGACATATCAATACATAGGTTTTAAGATTATAACTAATCCAATATATTCCTCTGTGGGAAATATGGGGTTTTGAATCCCTTTCACTGAGGAAGGTGTAAGTCTTGGCTATTCCATAGTTGGTTTTTGAATGGTACCTGTGCTTATATCAAACTCTGGTTTTATGCATCACCCCACCTCTCCTTCCCCCTTAAGCAGGCATAAGAGTGTTTTCTAAATGTGAGACTCTGTTCTCTTTCCTAACTCAGTTCATATGTAGCCATGTTTACAGGATGTTCATAAGTGATATCTTATGATAAGTTTCTTTTTCTGTGTGACTTATTTCAGTTAGAATCATCGTACCTGAATCCACTCATTTAGCTGCTACTGGTCTTATGACATTGATTTCATGGCTGAGGGATATTCCATCGTATGTAAGTACCACAATTTTTTGAACCATTTTTATATTTCCTGGGATATTTAATGTGTACCCAAGTTGAGGTTCTTGTAAGCAGTGCAGCCCTAAATTTGAGGGTGGCTCTGTCTTATTGATTTTCAGTTTTCCCAAGGTATATTCCCTAGACTGGAAGTGCCCTTGGCTCTGTCGCTTTCTTGTTTACGTGTTTTAGGGAACACAATGCACTCCTCCAGTGAGGCAGTTGGCAATTTACATCCCGCCCATCAGCATAACAAGGCTCCCTGTTCTCCAGGGCCTGTCTAGCCTCTGGTTTTTACCCATTTTGTGGATGTCCCTTTTGACTGGTGGGAAGTGATACTTCTTTTTAGTGCAGATTTGCATTGCCCGCTTGCTTGCTTGGCCAGAAATGCCGTATGCGTTTTCTCCTGAATATATTCAGGAGAAAACGCATACGCCATTTGTGGCCAGGTGCATCATTGTCGAAGTTCTGCCCATCTTCCTATGCTTTAAAGGCGATTCCAACGTGGCTCTTGAAATCTGTTTCCTGCTATTCTGCCTCGCTTTCAAGTCCGCCTGGTTGACTTCCCTCAACTGATTTTTGGACGATAGTTGCCCTTTATTACTCTGCCAGTTTGTTAATTGTTGTGTCCCTGAGCTCCATTTTTAACTCGTTTTTTGTGAGCTGAACGCAAGTCCAATATTTTGGTTCAGGACCTATACTGGTTTTTGGTGGGTGGCTGAGACTTTGGTTAATTCTTCTTCCTCCCGGGAAATAAGAATGACATGTGCCCGTCCAAATGTCTAACAGCTACTCTCTCATTGGTTCTCCCTCTTGCCTTTCATCCTTTGCTAAATTGGCAACATGTGTACACCAGGAGGTTAAAGGTGCTGTCTCTACAAGTTGGGAGATTGATAGTAAAGCAGTTGGAACGTCAAACTGGAGCACAAGGAGAGGGATTATTCCTTGAGTTTTAGAGACCTTTCATATTCACAGTGTGTCCATTCTCTAGGTTTCCTGTACATGTTATAGCTGTAGTAATATTCCCTTCAACCTGGAGAGTTGTGACCAATGGAATGGCTGCCATGCATTATTGCATTAAAGGGTCTGCATTTGCTCACCCAATCTCACAAATCCTCTCAGTCCCATGTGTTTAGCCTTATGCCACATCCAGCTGTCATTATAGATAGGGTCATTCCAGGTTTCATCAGAGACCCTGAAGGAATTGTATAGAATTCCCCTGGTTTTTGTTTTATTTTTGAAATTCCTTTTTATAGTGGGTTTGAGCTGATTCTCACTGCCATGTTTATGCCAGTCTAGACACACTTGATTCCCTGACGGAGACATATCAATACATAGGTTTTAAGATTCTTACTAGTCAGATATATTCCTCTGCAGAAAATATACGTTTTTGAGTCCCTTTCCCCGAGGAAGTTGTAGGTCTTGTCTATTCCATAGTTGGTTTTTGGAACGGTACCTGTGCTTATATCAAACTCTGGTTTTATGCATCACCCCACCTCTCCTTCCCCCTTAAGCAGGCATAAGAGAGTTTTCTAAATGTGAGACACTGTTCTCTTTCCTCACTCACTTCATGTGTAGCCATGTTTACAGGATCTTCTTAAGTGATATCGTATGATAAGATTCTTTTTCTGTGTGACTTATTTCACTTAGAATCATCATACCTGAATCCACTCATTTTGCTGCTACTGGTCTTATGACATTGATTTCATGGCTGAGGGATATTCCATCGTACGTAAATACCACAATTTTTTGAACAATTTTTAAATTTCCTGGGATATTTAAAGTGTACCCAAGTTGAGGTTCTTGTAAGCAGTGCATCCCTAAATTTTGGGGCGGCTCTGTCTTATTGATTTTCAGTTTTCCCAAGGTATATTCCCTAGACTGGAAGTGCCCTTCACTATGTAGCTCTGTTGTTTACTTGTTTTAGGGAACACAGTGCACTCCTCCAGAGAGGCAGTTGCCAACTTACATCCCGCCCATCAGCATAACAAGGCTCCCTGTTCTGCAGGCCCTCTCTTGCCTTTGTGGTTTTTACACATTTTGCCGATGTCCCTTTTGACCGGTGGGAAGGGATACTTCTTTGTAGTGCAGATTTGCATTGCCCGCCTGCTTGCTTGGCCAAAAAGTGTGTATGCGTTTTCTCCAGAATATATTCAGGAGAAAACGAATAAACCATTTTTGGCCAAGTCCATCATTGTCGAAATTGTGCCCCTCTTCCTGTGCTTTACAGGTGATTCCAACGTACCTCTTGAAATCTGTTTCCTGCAATTCTGCCTCGGTTTCAAGTCCGCCTCGTTGCCTTCCTTCAAAATATTTTTGGACGATAGTTGTCCTTTATTACTCTGCCAGTTTGTGAATTGTTGTGCCCCTGAGCTCCATTTATCAAATCGTTGTTTGTGAGCTGACCGCAAGTCCAAAATTTCGGTTCAGGACCTATACTGGTTCCCGGCAGGGGGATGAGTCCTTGGTTAATTATTCTTCCTGCCGGGCAATTAGAGTGACAAATGCCCGTCCAAATGTCTAACAGCTACTCTCTCATTGGTTCTCCCTGTTCCCTTTCATCCTCTGCCAAATTGGCAACCTGTGTTATCCAGGAGGTTAAAGGGGCTGTCTCTCCAAGTTGAGAGATGGATAGTAAAGCAGTTGGAAAGTCAAACTGGAGCACCAGGAGAGGGACAATTAGTTGAGTTTTAGAAACCTTTCGTATACACAGTGTGTCCATTCTCTAGGTTTCACGTACATGTTATAGCTGTAGTAATATTCCCTTCCACCTGGAGAGTTTGGAACCATGGAATGGAGGCCATGCATTATTGCTTTAAACTGTCTGTGTTTGCTCACCCAGTCTCACCAATCCTCTCAGTCCCAAATGTCCAGCATTATGCCAAATCAAGCTGTAGTTGTAGATAGGTTCATTTCAGGTTTCATCAGAGACCCTGAAGGAATTGTAAAGAATTTCCCTGTTTTGTTGTTTTGTTATTGAAATTCCTTTTTATAGTGAGTTTGAGCTGATTCCCACTGCATTTTTATGCCAGTCTAGACACACTTGATCCCTTACGGAGACATATCAATATATAGGTTTGAAGATTCTTACTAGTCAGATATATTCCTCTGAGGGAAGTATGGGGTGTTGATTCCTTTTCAGTGAGGAAGGTGTGGATCTTTTCTATTCTGTATTTGGTTTCTGGAATGGAGCCTTTACTAATATCAAACTCTGGTTTTATGCAACACCCCACCTCTCCTTACCCCTTAAGCAGGTGTAAGAGTGTTTTCTAAATGTGAGACTCTCTTCTCTTTACTAACTCAGTTCATGTGTAGCCATGTTTACATGACCTTCATAAGTGATATCTTATGCTAAGTTTATTTCACTCTGTGACTAATTTAACTTAGAATCCTCGAAACTGAATCCACTAAATTTGCTGCTACTGGCCTGATGACATTGATTTCATGGCAGAGAAATATTCCATCGTATGTAATTACCACAATCTCTTGAAAAAAATTTGTATTTCCTGGGATATTTAAGGTGTAGCCTAGTTGAGGTTCTTGTAAGCAGTGCAGCCCTAAATTTTGGGGTGGCTCTGTCTTACTGATTTTCAGTTTTCCCAAGGTATATACCCTAGACTGGAAGTGCCCTTGTCTCTGTAGCTCTGTTGTTTACTTGTTTTAGGGAACAAAATGCACTCCTCCAGAGAGGCAGTTGGCAATTTACATCCCGCCCATCAGCATAACAAGGCTCCCTGTTCTCCAGGCCCTGTCTTGCCTTTCTGCTTTTTACCCATTTTGTGGATATCCCTTTTGACCTGTGGGAAGTGATACTTCTTTGTAGTGCAGATTTGCATTGCCCGCTTGCTTGCTTGGCCAAAAAGGGCGTATGCGTTTTCTCCTGAATATACTCAGGAGAAAATGCATACGCCCTTTTTGGCCAAGTGCATCATTTTCGAAGTTGTGCCCCTCTTCCTGTGCTTTAAAAGCGATTCCAACGTATCTGTTGAAATCTGTTTCCTTCTATTCTGCCTCGCTTTCAATTCTGCCTCGTTGCCTTCCCTCAACAGATTTTTCTACGATAGTTGTCCTTTATTACTCTACCAGTTTGTGAATTGCTGTGCCCCTGAGCTCCATAATTTAACTCGTTTATTGTGAGCTGAACGCAAGTCCAATATTTTGGTTCAGGACCTATACTGGTTTGCGGTGGGTGGCTTAGACTTTGGTTAATTCTTCTTCCTCCCGGGAAATAAGAGTGACATGTGCCCGTCCAAATGCCTAACAGCTACTCTCTCATTGGTTCTCCCTCTTCCCTTTCATCCTCTGCCAAATTGGCAACCTGTGCAAAACAGGAGGTTAAAGGTGCAGTCTCTCCAAGCTGGGAGATTGATAGTAAAGCAGTTGGAAAGTCAAACCTGAGCACCAGCAGAGGGACTATTCGTTGAGTTTTAGAGACCTTTCGTATTCACAGTGTGTCCAGTCTCTAGGTTTCCCGTACATTTTATAGCTGTAGTAATATACTCTTCAACCTGGAGAGTTGGGACCCATGGAATGGTTGCCATGCATTATTGCTTTATAGGGTCTGCATTTGCTCACCCAATCTCACCAATCCTCTCAGTCCCATGTGTCCAGCCTTATGCCACATCCAGCTGTCATTGTAGATAGGGTCATTCCAGGTTTCATCAGAGACCCTGAAGGAATTGTAAAGAATTTCCCTGTTTTGTTGTTTTGTTTTTGAAATTCCCTTTTATAGTGGGTTTGAGATGATTCTCCCTGCCATGTTTATGCCAGTCTAGACACACTTGATTCCCTTACGGAGACATATCAATACATAGGTTTTAAGATTCTAACTAATCCAATATATTCCTCTGTGGGAAATATGGGGTTTTGAATCCCTTTCACTGAGGAAGGTGTAAGTCTTGGCTATTCCATAGTTGGTTTTTGAATGGTACCTGTGCTTATATCAAACTCTGGTTTTATGCATCACCCCACCTCTCCTTCCCCCTTAAGCAGGCATAAGAGTGTTTTCTAAATGTGAGACTCTGTTCTCTTTCCTAACTCAGTTCATATGTAGCCATGTTTACAGGATGTTCACAAGTGATATCTTATGATAAGTTTCTTTTTCTGTGTGACTTATTTCAGTTAGAATCATCGTACCTGAATCCACTCATTTAGCTGCTACTGGTCTTATGACATTGATTTCATAGCTGAGGGATATTCCATCGTATGTAAGTACCACAATTTTTTGAACCATTTTTATATTTCCTGGGATATTTAATGTGTACCCAAGTTGAGGTTCTTGTAAGCAGTGCAGCCCTAAATTTGAGGGTGGCTCTGTCTTATTGATTTTCAGTTTTCCCAAGGTATATTCCCTAGACTGGAAGTGCCCTTGGCTCTGTCGCTTTCTTGTTTACTTGTTTTAGGGAACACAATGCACTCCTCCAGTGAGGCAGTTGGCAATTTACATCCCGCCCATCAGCATAACAAGGCTCCCTGTTCTCCAGGGCCTGTCTAGCCTCTGGTTTTTACCCGTTTTGTGGATGTCCCTTTTGACTGGTGGGAAGTGATACTTCTTTTTAGTGCAGATTTGCATTGCCCGCTTGCTTGCTTGGCCAGAAATGCCGTATGCGTTTTCTCCTGAATATATTCAGGAGAAAACGCATACGCCATTTGTGGCCAGGTGCATCATTGTCGAAGTTCTGCCCATCTTCCTATGCTTTAAAGGCGATTCCAACGTGGCTCTTGAAATCTGTTTCCTGCTATTCTGCCTCGCTTTCAAGTCCGCCTGGTTGACTTCCCTCAACTGATTTTTGGACGATAGTTGCCCTTTATTACTCTGCCAGTTTGTTAATTGTTGTGTCCCTGAGCTCCATTTTTAACTCGTTTTTTGTGAGCTGAACGCAAGTCCAATATTTTGGTTCAGGACCTATACTGGTTTTTGGTGGGTGGCTGAGACTTTGGTTAATTCTTCTTCCTCCCGGGAAATAAGAAAGACATGTGCCCGTCCAAATGTCTAACAGCTACTCTCTCATTGGTTCTCCCTCTTGCCTTTCATCCTTTGCTAAATTGGCAACATGTGTACACCAGGAGGTTAAAGGTGCTGTCTCTACAAGTTGGGAGATTGATAGTAAAGCAGTTGGAACGTCAAACTGGAGCACAAGGAGAGGGATTATTCCTTGAGTTTTAGAGACCTTTCATATTCACAGTGTGTCCATTCTCTAGGTTTCCTGTACATGTTATAGCTGTAGTAATATTCCCTTCAACCTGGAGAGTTGTGACCAATGGAATGGCTGCCATGCATTATTGCATTAAAGGGTCTGCATTTGCTCACCCAATCTCACAAATCCTCTCAGTCCCATGTGTTCAGCCTTATGCCACATCCAGCTGTCATTATAGATAGGGTCATTCCAGGTTTCATCAGAGACCCTGAAGGAATTGTATAGAATTTCCCTGGTTTTTGTTTTATTTTTGAAATTCCTTTTTATAGTGGGTTTGAGCTGATTCTCACTGCCATGTTTATGCCAGTCTAGACACACTTGATTCCCTGACGGAGACATATCAATACATAGGTTTTAAGATTCTTACTAGTCAGATATATTCCTCTGCAGAAAATATACATTTTTGAGTCCCTTTCCCTGAGGAAGTTGTAGGTCTTGTCTATTCCATAGTTGGTTTTTGGAACGGTACCTCTGCTTATATCAAACTCTGGTTTTATGCATCACCCCACCTCTCCTTCCCCCTTAAGCAGGCATAAGAGAGTTTTCTAAATGTGAGACACTGTTCTCTTTCCTCACTCACTTCATGTGTAGCCATGTTTACAGGATCTTCTTAAGTGATATCGTATGATAAGATTCTTTTTCTGTGTGACTTATTTCACTTAGAATCATCATACCTGAATCCACTCATTTTGCTGCTACTGGTCTTATGACATTGATTTCATGGCTGAGGGATATTCCATCGTACGTAAATACCACAATTTTTTGAACAATTTTTAACTTTCCTGGGATATTTAAAGTGTACCCAAGTTGAGGTTCTTGTAAGCAGTGCATCCCTAAATTTTGGGGCGGCTCTGTCTTATTGATTTTCAGTTTTCCCAAGGTATATTCCCTAGACTGGAAGTGCCCTTCACTATGTAGCTCTGTTGTTTACTTGTTTTAGGGAACACAGTGCACTCCTCCAGAGAGGCAGTTGCCAACTTACATCCCGCCCATCAGCATAACAAGGCTCCCTGTTCTGCAGGCCCTCTCTTGCCTTTGTGGTTTTTACACATTTTGCCGATGTCCCTTTAGACCGGTGGGAAGGGATACTTCTTTGTAGTGCAGATTTGCATTGCCCGCCTGCTTGCTTGGCCAAAAAGTGTGTATGCGTTTTCTCCAGAATATATTCAGGAGAAAACGAATAAACCATTTTTGGCCAAGTCCATCATTGTCGAAATTGTGCCCCTCTTCCTGTGCTTTACAGGTGATTCCAACGTACCTCTTGAAATCTGTTTCCTACAATTCTGCCTCGGTTTCAAGTCCGCCTCGTTGCCTTCCTTCAAAATATTTTTGGACGATAGTTGTCCTTTATTACTCTGCCAGTTTGTGAATTGCTGTGCCCCTGAGCTCCATTTATCAAATCGTTGTTTGTGAGCTGACCGCAAGTCCAAAATTTCGGTTCAGGACCTATACTGGTTCCCGGCAGGGGGATGAGTCCTTGGTTAATTATTCTTCCTGCCGGGCAATTAGAGTGACAAATGCCCGTCCAAATGTCTAACAGCTACTCTCTCATTGGTTCTCCCTGTTCCCTTTCATCCTCTGCCAAATTGGCAACCTGTGTTATCCAGGAGGTTAAAGGGGCTGTCTCTCCAAGTTGAGAGATTGATAGTAAAGCAGTTGGAAAGTCAAAGTGGAGCACCAGGAGAGGGACAATTAGTTGAGTTTTAGAAACCTTTCGTATACACAGTGTGTCCATTCTCTAGGTTTCACGTACATGTTATAGCTGTAGTAATATTCCCTTCCACCTGGAGAGTTTGGAACCATGGAATGGAGGCCATGCATTATTGCTTTAAACTGTCTGTGTTTGCTCACCCAGTCTCACCAATCCTCTCAGTCCCAAATGTCCAGCATTATGCCAAATCAAGCTGTAGTTGTAGATAGGTTCATTTCAGGTTTCATCAGAGACCCTGAAGGAATTGTAAAGAATTTCCCTGTTTTGTTGTTTGGTTATTGAAATTCCTTTTTATAGTGAGTTTGAGCTGATTCCCACTGCATTTTTATGCCAGTCTAGACACACTTGATCCCTTACGGAGACATATCAATATATAGGTTTGAAGATTCTTACTAGTCAGATATATTCCTCTGAGGGAAGTATGGGGTGTTGATTCCTTTTCAGTGAGGAAGGTGTGGATCTTTTCTATTCTGTATTTGGTTTCTGGAATGGAGCCTTTACTAATATCAAACTCTGGTTTTATGCAACACCCCACCTCTCCTTACCCCTTAAGCAGGTGTAAGAGTGTTTTCTAAATGTGAGACTCTTCTCTTTACTAACTCAGTTCATGTGTAGCCATGTTTACATGACCTTCATAAGTGATATCTTATGCTAAGTTTATTTTACTCTGTGACTAATTTAACTTAGAATCCTCGTAACTGAATCCACTAAATTTGATGCTACTGGCCTGATGACATTGATTTCATGGCAGAGAAATATTCCATCGTATGTAATTACCACAATCTCTTGAAAAAATTTTGTCTTTCCTGGGATATTTAAGGTGTAGCCTAGTTGAGGTTCCTGTAAGCAGTGCAGCCCTAAATTTTGGGGTGGCTCTGTCTTACTGATTTTCAGTTTTCCCAAGGTATATACCCTAGACTGGAAGTGCCCTTGTCTCTGTAGCTCTGTTGTTTACTTGTTTTAGGGAACAAAATGCACTCCTCCAGAGAGGCAGTTGGCAATTTACATCCCACCCATCAGCATAACAAGGCTCCCTGTTCTCCAGGCCCTGTCTTGCCTTTCTGCTTTTTACCCATTTTGTGGATATCCCTTTTGACCTGTGGGAAGTGATACTTCTTTGTAGTGCAGATTTGCATTGCCTGCTTGCTTGCTTGGCCAAAAAGGGCGTATGCGTTTTCTCCTGAATATACTCAGGAGAAAATGTGTACGCCCTTTTTAGCCAAGTGCAACATTTTCGAATTTGTGCCCCTCTTCCTGTGCTTTAAAAGCGATCCCAACGTATCTGTTGAAATCTGTTTCCTTCTATTCTGCCTCGCTTTCAATTCCGCCTCGGTGCCTTCCCTCAACAGATTTTTGTACGATAGTTGTCCTTTATTACTCTACCAGTTTGTGAATTGCTGTGCCCCTGAGCTCCATAATTTAACTCGTTTATTGTGAGCTGAACGCAAGTCCAATATTTTGGTTCAGGACCTATACTGGTTTGCGGTGGGTGGCTTAGACTTTGGTTAATTCTTCTTCCTCCCGGGAAATAAGAGTGACATGTGCCCGTCCAAATGCCTAACAGCTACTCTCTCATTGGTTCTCCCTCTTCCCTTTCATCCTCTGCCAAATTGGCAACCTGTGCAAAACAGGAGGTTAAAGGTGCCGTCTCTCCAAGCTGGGAGATTGATAGTAAAGCAGTTGGAAAGTCAAACCTGAGCACCAGCAGAGGGACTATTCGTTGAGTTTTAGAGACCTTTCGTATTCACAGTGTGTCCAGTCTCTAGGTTTCCCGTACATTTTATAGCTGTAGTAATATACTCTTCAACCTGGAGAGTTGGGACCCATGGAATGGTTGCCATGCATTATTGCTTTATAGGGTCTGCATTTGCTCACCCAATCTCACCAATCCTCTCAGTCCCATGTGTCCAGCCTTATGCCACATCCAGCTGTCATTGTAGATAGGGTCATTCCAGGTTTCATCAGAGACCCTGAAGGAATTGTAAAGAATTTCCCTGTTTTGTTGTTTTGTTTTTGAAATTCCCTTTTATAGTGGGTTTGAGATGATTCTCGCTGCCATGTTTATGCCAGTCTAGACACACTTGATTCCCTTACGGAGACATATCAATACATAGGTTTTAAGATTTTAACTAATCCAATATATTCCTCTGTGGGAAATATGGGGTTTTGAATCCCTTTCACTGAGGAAGGTGTAAGTCTTGGCTATTCCATAGTTGGTTTTTGAATGGTACCTGTGCTTATATCAAACTCTGGTTTTATGCATCACCCCACCTCTCCTTCCCCCTTAAGCAGGCATAAGAGTGTTTTCTAAATGTGAGACTCTGTTCTCTTTCCTAACTCAGTTCATATGTAGCCATGTTTACAGGATGTTCATAAGTGATATCTTATGATAAGTTTCTTTTTCTGTGTGACTTATTTCAGTTAGAATCATCGTACCTGAATCCACTCATTTAGCTGCTACTGGTCTTATGACATTGATTTCATGGCTGAGGGATATTCCATCGTATGTAAGTACCACAATTTTTTGAACCATTTTTATATTTCCTGGGATATTTAATGTGTACCCAAGTTGAGGTTCTTGTAAGCAGTGCAGCCCTAAATTTGAGGGTGGCTCTGTCTTATTGATTTTCAGTTTTCCCAAGGTATATTCCCTAGACTGGAAGTGCCCTTGGCTCTGTAGCTTTCTTGTTTACTTGTTTTAGGGAACACAATGCACTCCTCCAGTGAGGCAGTTGGCAATTTACATCCCGCCCATCAGCATAACAAGGCTCCCTGTTCTCCAGGGCCTGTCTAGCCTCTGGTTTTTACCCATTTTGTGGATGTCCCTTTTGACTGGTGGGAAGTGATACTTCATTTTAGTGCAGATTTGCATTGCCCGCTTGCTTGCTTGGCCAGAAATGCCGTATGCGTTTTCTCCTGAATATATTCAGGAGAAAACGCATACGCCATTTGTGGCCAGGTGCATCATTGTCGAAGTTCTGCCCATCTTCCTATGCTTTAAAGGCGATTCCAACGTGGCTCTTGAAATCTGTTTCCTGCTATTCTGCCTCGCTTTCAAGTCCGCCTGGTTGACTTCCCTCAACTGATTTTTGGACGATAGTTGCCCTTTATTACTCTGCCAGTTTGTTAATTGTTGTGTCCCTGAGCTCCATTTTTAACTCGTTTTTTGTGAGCTGAACACAAGTCCAATATTTTGGTTCAGGACCTATACTGGTTTTTGGTGGGTGGCTGAGACTTTGGTTAATTCTTCTTCCTCCCGGGAAATAAGAAAGACATGTGCCCGTCCAAATGTCTAACAGCTACTCTCTCATTGGTTCTCCCTCTTGCCTTTCATCCTTTGCTAAATTGGCAACATGTGTACACCAGGAGGTTAAAGGTGCTGTCTCTACAAGTTGGGAGATTGATAGTAAAGCAGTTGGAACGTCAAACTGGAGCACAAGGAGAGGGATTATTCCTTGAGTTTTAGAGACCTTTCATATTCACAGTGTGTCCATTCTCTAGGTCTCCTGTACATGTTATAGCTGTAGTAATATTCCCTTCAACCTGGAGAGTTGTGACCAATGGAATGGCTGCCATGCATTATTGCATTAAAGGGTCTGCATTTGCTCACCCAATCTCACAAATCCTCTCAGTCCCATGTGTTCAGCCTTATGCCACATCCGGCTGTCATTATAGATAGGGTCATTCCAGGTTTCATCAGAGACCCTGAAGGAATTGTATAGAATTCCCCTGGTTTTTGTTTTATTTTTGAAATTCCTTTTTATAGTGGGTTTGAGCTGATTCTCACTGCCATGTTTATGCCAGTCTAGACACACTTGATTCCCTGACGGAGACATATCAATACATAGGTTTTAAGATTCTTACTAGTCAGATATATTCCTCTGCAGAAAATATACGTTTTTGAGTCCCTTTCCCCGAGGAAGTTGTAGGTCTTGTCTATTCCATAGTTGGTTTTTGGAACGGTACCTGTGCTTATATCAAACTCTGGTTTTATGCATCACCCCACCTCTCCTTCCCCCTTAAGCAGGCATAAGAGAGTTTTCTAAATGTGAGACACTGTTCTCTTTCCTCACTCACTTCATGTGTAGCCATGTTTACAGGATCTTCTTAAGTGATATCGTATGATAAGATTCTTTTTCTGTGTGACTTATTTCACTTAGAATCATCATACCTGAATCCACTCATTTTGCTGCTACTGGTCTTATGACATTGATTTCATGGCTGAGGGATATTCCATCGTACGTAAATACCACAATTTTTTGAACAATTTTTAACTTTCCTGGGATGTTTAAAGTGTACCCAAGTTGAGGTTCTTGTAAGCAGTGCATCCCTAAATTTTGGGGCGGCTCTGTCTTATTGATTTTCAGTTTTCCCAAGGTATATTCCCTAGACTGGAAGTGCCCTTCACTATGTAGCTCTGTTGTTTACTTGTTTTAGGGAACACAGTGCACTCCTCCAGAGAGGCAGTTGCCAACTTACATCCCGCCCATCAGCATAACAAGGCTCCCTGTTCTGCAGGCCCTCTCTTGCCTTTGTGGTTTTTACACATTTTGCCGATGTCCCTTTTGACCGGTGGGAAGGGATACTTCTTTGTAGTGCAGATTTGCATTGCCCGCCTGCTTGCTTGGCCAAAAAGTGTGTATGCGTTTTCTCCAGAATATATTCAGGAGAAAACGAATAAACCATTTTTGGCCAAGTCCATCATTGTCGAAATTGTGCCCCTCTTCCTGTGCTTTACAGGTGATTCCAACGTACCTCTTGAAATCTGTTTCCTGCAATTCTGCCTCGGTTTCAAGTCCGCCTCGTTGCCTTCCTTCAAAATATTTTTGGACGATAGTTGTCCTTTATTACTCTGCCAGTTTGTGAATTGTTGTGCCCCTGAGCTCCATTTATCAAATCGTTGTTTGTGAGCTGACCGCAAGTCCAAAATTTCGGTTCAGGACCTATACTGGTTCCCGGCAGGGGGATGAGTCCTTGGTTAATTATTCTTCCTGCCGGGCAATTAGAGTGACAAATGCCCGTCCAAATGTCTAACAGCTACTCTCTCATTGGTTCTCCCTGTTCCCTTTCATCCTCTGCCAAATTGGCAACCTGTGTTATCCAGGAGGTTAAAGGGGCTGTCTCTCCAAGTTGAGAGATTGATAGTAAAGCAGTTGGAAAGTCAAACTGGAGCACCAGGAGAGGGACAATTAGTTGAGTTTTAGAAACCTTTCGTATACACAGTGTGTCCATTCTCTAGGTTTCACGTACATGTTATAGCTGTAGTAATATTCCCTTCCACCTGGAGAGTTTGGAACCATGGAATGGAAGCCATGCATTATTGCTTTAAACTGTCTGTGTTTGCTCACCCAGTCTCACCAATCCTCTCAGTCCCAAATGTCCAGCATTATGCCAAATCAAGCTGTAGTTGTAGATAGGTTCATTTCAGGTTTCATCAGAGACCCTGAAGGAATTGTAAAGAATTTCCCTGTTTTGTTGTTTGGTTATTGAAATTCCTTTTTATAGTGAGTTTGAGCTGATTCCCACTGCATTTTTATGCCAGTCTAGACACACTTGATCCCTTACGCAGTCATATCAATATATAGGTTTGAAGATTCTTACTAGTCAGATATATTCCTCTGAGGGAAGTATGGGGTGTTGATTCCTTTTCAGTGAGGAAGGTGTGGATCTTTTCTATTCTGTATTTGGTTTCTGGAATGGAGCCTTTACTAATATCAAACTCTGGTTTTATGCAACACCCCACCTCTCCTTACCCCTTAAGCAGGTGTAAGAGTGTTTTCTAAATGTGAGACTCTCTTCTCTTTACTAACTCAGTTCATGTGTAGCCATGTTTACATGACCTTCATAAGTGATATCTTATGCTAAGTTTATTTTACTCTGTGACTAATTTAACTTAGAATCCTCGTAACTGAATCCACTAAATTTGCTGCTACTGGCCTGATGACATTGATTTCATGGCAGAGAAATATTCCATCGTATGTAATTACCACAATCTCTTGAAAAAATTTTGTCTTTCCTGGGATATTTAAGGTGTAGCCTAGTTGAGGTTCTTGTAAGCAGTGCAGCCCTAAATTTTGGGGTGGCTCTGTCTTACTGATTTTCAGTTTTCCCAAGGTATATACCCTAGACTGGAAGTGCCCTTGTCTCTGTAGCTCTGTTGTTTACTTGTTTTAGGGAACAAAATGCACTCCTCCAGAGAGGCAGTTGGCAATTTACATCCCGCCCATCAGCATAACAAGGCTCCCTGTTCTCCAGGCCCTGTCTTGCCTTTCTGCTTTTTACCCATTTTGTGGATATCCCTTTTGACCTGTGGGAAGTGATACTTCTTTGTAGTGCAGATTTGCATTGCCTGCTTGCTTGCTTGGCCAAAAAGGGCGTATGCGTTTTCTCCTGAATATACTCAGGAGAAAATGTGTACGCCCTTTTTGGCCAAGTGCAACATTTTCGAAGTTGTGCCCCTCTTCCTGTGCTTTAAAAGCGATCCCAACGTATCTGTTGAAATCTGTTTCCTTCTATTCTGCCTCGCTTTCAATTCCGCCTCGGTGCCTTCCCTCAACAGATTTTTGTACGATAGTTGTCCTTTATTACTCTACCAGTTTGTGAATTGCTGTGCCCCTGAGCTCCATAATTTAACTCGTTTATTGTGAGCTGAACGCAAGTCCAATATTTTGGTTCAGGACCTATACTGGTTTGCGGTGGGTGGCTTAGACTTTGGTTAATTCTTCTTCCTCCCGGGAAATAAGAGTGACATGTGCCCGTCCAAATGCCTAACAGCTACTCTCTCATTGGTTCTCCCTCTTCCCTTTCATCCTCTGCCAAATTGGCAACCTGTGCAAAACAGGAGGTTAAAGGTGCAGTCTCTCCAAGCTGGGAGATTGATAGTAAAGCAGTTGGAAAGTCAAACCTGAGCACCAGCAGAGGGACTATTCGTTGAGTTTTAGAGACCTTTCGTATTCACAGTGTGTCCAGTCTCTAGGTTTCCCGTACATTTTATAGCTGTAGTAATATACTCTTCAACCTGGAGAGTTGGGACCCATGGAATGGTTGCCATGCATTATTGCTTTATAGGGTCTGCATTTGCTCACCCAATCTCACCAATCCTCTCAGTCCCATGTGTCCAGCCTTATGCCACATCCAGCTGTCATTGTAGATAGGGTCATTCCAGGTTTCATCAGAGACCCTGAAGGAATTGTAAAGAATTTCCCTGTTTTGTTGTTTTGTTTTTGAAATTCCCTTTTATAGTGGGTTTGAGATGATTCTCCCTGCCATGTTTATGCCAGTCTAGACACACTTGATTCCCTTACGGAGACATATCAATACATAGGTTTTAAGATTCTAACTAATCCAATATATTCCTCTGTGGGAAATATGGGGTTTTGAATCCCTTTCACTGAGGAAGGTGTAAGTCTTGGCTATTCCATAGTTGGTTTTTGAATGGTACCTGTGCTTATATCAAACTCTGGTTTTATGCATCACCCCACCTCTCCTTCCCCCTTAAGCAGGCATAAGAGTGTTTTCTAAATATGAGACTCTGTTCTCTTTCCTAACTCAGTTCATATGTAGCCATGTTTACAGGATGTTCACAAGTGATATCTTATGATAAGTTTCTTTTTCTGTGTGACTTATTTCAGTTAGAATCATCGTACCTGAATCCACTCATTTAGCTGCTACTGGTCTTATGACATTGATTTCATAGCTGAGGGATATTCCATCGTATGTAAGTACCACAATTTTTTGAACCATTTTTATATTTCCTGGGATATTTAATGTGTACCCAAGTTGAGGTTCTTGTAAGCAGTGCAGCCCTAAATTTGAGGGTGGCTCTGTCTTATTGATTTTCAGTTTTCCCAAGGTATATTCCCTAGACTGGAAGTGCCCTTGGCTCTGTAGCTTTCTTGTTTACTTGTTTTAGGGAACACAATGCACTCCTCCAGTGAGGCAGTTGGCAATTTACATCCCGCCCATCAGCATAACAAGGCTCCCTGTTCTCCAGGGCCTGTCTAGCCTCTGGTTTTTACCCATTTTGTGGATGTCCCTTTTGACTGGTGGGAAGTGATACTTCTTTTTAGTGCAGATTTGCATTGCCCGCTTGCTTGCTTGGCCAGAAATGCCGTATGCGTTTTCTCCTGAATATATTCAGGAGAAAACGCATACGCCATTTGTGGCCAGGTGCATCATTGTCGAAGTTCTGCCCATCTTCCTATGCTTTAAAGGCGATTCCAACGTGGCTCTTGAAATCTGTTTCCTGCTATTCTGCCTCGCTTTCAAGTCCGCCTGGTTGACTTCCCTCAACTGATTTTTGGACGATAGTTGCCCTTTATTACTCTGCCAGTTTGTTAATTGTTGTGTCCCTGAGCTCCATTTTTAACTCGTTTTTTGTGAGCTGAACGCAAGTCCAATATTTTGGTTCAGGACCTATACTGGTTTTTGGTGGGTGGCTGAGACTTTGGTTAATTCTTCTTCCTCCCGGGAAATAAGAAAGACATGTGCCCGTCCAAATGTCTAACAGCTACTCTCTCATTGGTTCTCCCTCTTGCCTTTCATCCTTTGCTAAATTGGCAACATGTGTACACCAGGAGGTTAAAGGTGCTGTCTCTACAAGTTGGGAGATTGATAGTAAAGCAGTTGGAACGTCAAACTGGAGCACAAGGAGAGGGATTATTCCTTGAGTTTTAGAGACCTTTCATATTCACAGTGTGTCCATTCTCTAGGTTTCCTGTACATGTTATAGCTGTAGTAATATTCCCTTCAACCTGGAGAGTTGTGACCAATGGAATGGCTGCCATGCATTATTGCATTAAAGGTTCTGCATTTGCTCACCCAATCTCACAAATCCTCTCAGTCCCATGTGTTCAGCCTTATGCCACATCCAGCTGTTATTATAGATAGGGTCATTACAGGTTTCATCAGAGACCCTGAAGGAATTGTATAGAATTTCCCTGGTTTTTGTTTTATTTTTGAAATTCCTTTTTATAGTGGGTTTGAGCTGATTCTCACTGCCATGTTTATGCCAGTCTAGACACACTTGATTCCCTGACGGAGACATATCAATACATAGGTTTTAAGATTCTTACTAGTCAGATATATTCCTCTGCAGAAAATATACGTTTTTGAGTCCCTTTCCCCGAGGAAGTTGTAGGTCTTGTCTATTCCATAGTTGGTTTTTGGAACGGTACCTGTGCTTATATCAAACTCTGGTTTTATGCATCACCCCACCTCTCCTTCCCCCTTAAGCAGGCATAAGAGAGTTTTCTAAATGTGAGACACTGTTCTCTTTCCTCACTCACTTCATGTGTAGCCATGTTTACAGGATCTTCTTAAGTGATATCGTATGATAAGATTCTTTTTCTGTGTGACTTATTTCACTTAGAATCATCATACCTGAATCCACTCATTTTGCTGCTACTGGTCTTATGACATTGATTTCATGGCTGAGGGATATTCCATCGTACGTAAATACCACAATTTTTTGAACAATTTTTAACTTTCCTGGGATGTTTAAAGTGTACCCAAGTTGAGGTTCTTGTAAGCAGTGCATCCCTAAATTTTGGGGCGGCTCTGTCTTATTGATTTTCAGTTTTCCCAAGGTATATTCCCTAGACTGGAAGTGCCCTTCACTATGTAGCTCTGTTGTTTACTTGTTTTAGGGAACACAGTGCACTCCTCCAGAGAGGCAGTTGCCAACTTACATCCCGCCCATCAGCATAACAAGGCTCCCTGTTCTGCAGGCCCTCTCTTGCCTTTGTGGGTTTTACACATTTTGCCGATGTCCCTTTTGACCGGTGGGAAGGGATACTTCTTTGTAGTGCAGATTTGCATTGCCCGCCTGCTTGCTTGGCCAAAAAGTGTGTATGCGTTTTCTCCAGAATATATTCAGGAGAAAACGAATAAACCATTTTTGGCCAAGTCCATCATTGTCGAAATTGTGCCCCTCTTCCTGTGCTTTACAGGTGATTCCAACGTACCTCTTGAAATCTGTTTCCTGCAATTCTGCCTCGGTTTCAAGTCCGCCTCGTTGCCTTCCTTCAAAATATTTTTGGACGATAGTTGTCCTTTATTACTCTGCCAGTTTGTGAATTGCTGTGCCCCTGAGCTCCATTTATCAAATCGTTGTTTGTGAGCTGACCGCAAGTCCAAAATTTCGGTTCAGGACCTATACTGGTTCCCGGCAGGGGGATGAGTCCTTGGTTAATTATTCTTCCTGCCGGGCAATTAGAGTGACAAATGCCCGTCCAAATGTCTAACAGCTACTCTCTCATTGGTTCTCCCTGTTCCCTTTCATCCTCTGCCAAATTGGCAACCTGTGTTATCCAGGAGGTTAAAGGGGCTGTCTCTCCAAGTTGAGAGATGGATAGTAAAGCAGTTGGAAAGTCAAACTGGAGCACCAGGAGAGGGACAATTAGTTGAGTTTTAGAAACCTTTCGTATACACAGTGTGTCCATTCTCTAGGTTTCACGTACATGTTATAGCTGTAGTAATATTCCCTTCCACCTGGAGAGTTTGGAACCATGGAATGGAGGCCATGCATTATTGCTTTAAACTGTCTGTGTTTGCTCACCCAGTCTCACCAATCCTCTCAGTCCCAAATGTCCAGCATTATGCCAAATCAAGCTGTAGTTGTAGATAGGTTCATTTCAGGTTTCATCAGAGACCCTGAAGGAAATGTAAAGAATTTCCCTGTTTTGTTGTTTGGTTATTGAAATTCCTTTTTATAGTGAGTTTGAGCTGATTCCCACTGCATTTTTATGCCAGTCTAGACACACTTGATCCCTTACGGAGACATATCAATATATAGGTTTGAAGATTCTTACTAGTCAGATATATTCCTCTGAGGGAAGTATGGGGTGTTGATTCCTTTTCAGTGAGGAAGGTGTGGATCTTTTCTATTCTGTATTTGGTTTCTGGAATGGAGCCTTTACTAATATCAAACTCTGGTTTTATGCAACACCCCACCTCTCCTTACCCCTTAAGCAGGTGTAAGAGTGTTTTCTAAATGTGAGACTCTTCTCTTTACTAACTCAGTTCATGTGTAGCCATGTTTACATGACCTTCATAAGTGATATCTTATGCTAAGTTTATTTTACTCTGTGACTAATTTAACTTAGAATCCTCGTAACTGAATCCACTAAATTTGCTGCTACTGGCCTGATGACATTGATTTCATGGCAGAGAAATATTCCATCGTATGTAATTACCACAATCTCTTGAAAAAATTTTGTCTTTCCTGGGATATTTAAGGTGTAGCCTAGTTGAGGTTCTTGTAAGCAGTGCAGCCCTAAATTTTGGGGTGGCTCTGTCTTACTGATTTTCAGTTTTCCCGAGGTATATACACTAGACTGGAAGTGCCCTTGTCTCTGTAGCTCTGTTGTTTACTTGTTTTAGGGAACAAAATGCACTCCTCCAGAGAGGCAGTTGGCAATTTACATCCCGCCCATCAGCATAACAAGGCTCCCTGTTCTCCAGGCCCTGTCTTGCCTTTCTGCTTTTTACCCATTTTGTGGATATCCCTTTTGACCTGTGGGAAGTGATACTTCTTTGTAGTGCAGATTTGCATTGCCCGCTTGCTTGCTTGGCCAAAAAGGGCGTATGCGTTTTCTCCTGAATATACTCAGGAGAAAATGCGTACGCCCTTTTTGGCCAAGTGCAACATTTTCGAAGTTGTGCCCCTCTTCCTGTGCTTTAAAAGCGATCCCAACGTATCTGTTGAAATCTGTTTCCTTCTATTCTGCCTCGCTTTCAATTCCGCCTCGGTGCCTTCCCTCAACAGATTTTTGTACGATAGTTGTCCTTTATTACTCTACCAGTTTGTGAATTGCTGTGCCCCTGAGCTCCATAATTTAACTCGTTTATTGTGAGCTGAACGCAAGTCCAATATTTTGGTTCAGGACCTATACTGGTTTGCGGTGGGTGGCTTAGACTTTGGTTAATTCTTCTTCCTCCCGGGAAATAAGAGTGACATGTGCCCGTCCAAATGCCTAACAGCTACTCTCTCATTGGTTCTCCCTCTTCCCTTTCATCCTCTGCCAAATTGGCAACCTGTGCAAAACAGGAGGTTAAAGGTGCAGTCTCTCCAAGCTGGGAGATTGATAGTAAAGCAGTTGGAAAGTCAAACCTGAGCACCAGCAGAGGGACTATTCGTTGAGTTTTAAAGACCTTTCCTATTCACAGTGTGTCCAGTCTCTAGGTTTCCCGTACATTTTATAGCTGTAGTAATATACTCTTCAACCTGGAGAGTTGGGACCCATGGAATGGTTGCCATGCATTATTGCTTTATAGGGTCTGCATTTGCTCACCCAATCTCACCAATCCTCTCAGTCCCATGTGTCCAGCCTTATGCCACATCCAGCTGTCATTGTAGATAGGGTCATTCCAGGTTTCATCAGAGACCCTGAAGGAATTGTAAAGAATTTCCCTGTTTTGTTGTTTTGTTTTTGAAATTCCCTTTTATAGTTGGTTTGAGATGATTCTCGCTGCCATGTTTATGCCAGTCTAGACACACTTGATTCCCTTATGGAGACATATCAATACATAGGTTTTAAGATTCTAACTAATCCAATATATTCCTCTGTGTTAAATATGGGTTTTTGATTCCCTTTCACTGAGGAAGGTGTAAGTCTTGGCTATTCCATAGTTGGTTTTTGAATGGTACCTGTACTTATATTAAACTCTGGTTTTATGCATCACCCCACCTCTCCTTCCCCGTTAAGCAGGCAGAAGAGTGTTTTCTAAATGTGACACTCTATTCTCTTTCCTAACTCAGTTCATATGTAGCCATGTTTACAGGATGTTCACAAGTGATATCTTATGATAAGTTTCTTTTTCTGTGTGACTTATTTCAGTTAGAATCATCGTACCTGAATCCACTCATTTAGCTGCTACTGGTCTTATGACATTGATTTCATGGCTGAGGGATATTCCATCGTATGTAAGTACCACAATTTTTTGAACCATTTTTATATTTCCTGGGATATTTAATGTGTACCCAAGTTGAGGTTCTTGTAAGCAGTGCAGCCCTAAATTTGAGGGTGGCTCTGTCTTATTGATTTTCAGTTTTCCCAAGGTATATTCCCTAGACTGGAAGTGTCCTTGGCTCTGTAGCTTTCTTGTTTACTTGCTTTAGGGTACACAATGCACTCCTCCAGTGAGGCAGTTGGCAATTTACATCCCGCCCATCAGCATAACAAGGCTCCCTGTTCTCCAGGGCCTGTCTAGCCTCTGGTTTTTACCCATTTTGTGGATGTCCCTTTTGACTGGTGGGAAGTGATACTTCTTTTTAGTGCAGATTTGCATTGCCCGCTTGCTTGCTTGGCCAGAAATGCCGTATGCGTTTTCTCCTGAATATATTCAGGAGAAAACGCATACGCCATTTGTGGCCAGGTGCATCATTGTCGAAGTTCTGCCCATCTTCCTATGCTTTAAAGGCGATTCCAACGTGGCTCTTGAAATCTGTTTCCTGCTATTCTGCCTCGCTTTCAAGTCCGCCTGGTTGACTTCCCTCAACTGATTTTTGGACGATAGTTGCCCTTTATTACTCTGCCAGTTTGTTAATTGTTGTGTCCCTGAGCTCCATTTTTAACTCGTTTTTTGTGAGCTGAACGCAAGTCCAATATTTTGGTTCAGGACCTATACTGGTTTTTGGTGGGTGGCTGAGACTTTGGTTAATTCTTCTTCCTCCCGGGAAATAAGAAAGACATGTGCCCGTCCAAATGTCTAACAGCTACTCTCTCATTGGTTCTCCCTCTTGCCTTTCATCCTTTGCTAAATTGGCAACATGTGTACACCAGGAGGTTAAAGGTGCTGTCTCTACAAGTTGGGAGATTGATAGTAAAGCAGTTGGAACGTCAAACTGGAGCACAAGGAGAGGGATTATTCCTTGAGTTTTAGAGACCTTTCATATTCACAGTGTGTCCATTCTCTAGGTTTCCTGTACATGTTATACCTGTAGTAATATTCCCTTCAACCTGGAGAGTTGTGACCAATGGAATGGCTGCCATGCATTATTGCATTAAAGGGTCTGCATTTGCTCACCCAATCTCACAAATCCTCTCAGTCCCATGTGTTCAGCCTTATGCCACATCCAGCTGTCATTATAGATAGGGTCATTCCAGGTTTCATCAGAGACCCTGAAGGAATTGTATAGAATTTCCCTGGTTTTTGTTTTCTTTTTGAAATTCCTTTTTATAGTGGGTTTGAGCTGATTCTCACTGCCATGTTTATGCCAGTCTAGACACACTTGATTCCCTGACGGAGACATATCAATACATAGGTTTTAAGATTCTTACTAGTCAGATATATTCCTCTGCAGAAAATATACGTTTTTGAGTCCCTTTCCCCGAGGAAGTTGTAGGTCTTGTCTATTCCATAGTTGGTTTTTGGAACGGTACCTGTGCTTATATCAAACTCTGGTTTTATGCATCACCCCACCTCTCCTTCCCCCTTAAGCAGGCATAAGAGAGTTTTCTAAATGTGAGACACTGTTCTCTTTCCTCACTCACTTCATGTGTAGCCATGTTTACAGGATCTTCTTAAGTGATATCGTATGATAAGATTCTTTTTCTGTGTGACTTATTTCACTTAGAATCATCATACCTGAATCCACTCATTTTGCTGCTACTGGTCTTATGACATTGATTTCATGGCTGAGGGATATTCCATCGTATGTAAATACCACAATTTTTTGAACAATTTTTATCTTTCCTGGGATGTTTAATGTGTACCCAAGTTGAGGTTCTTGTAAGCAGTGCATCCCTAAATTTTGGGGCGGCTCTGTCTTATTGATTTTCAGTTTTCCCAAGGTATATTCCCTAGACTGGAAGTGCCCTTCACTATGTAGCTCTGTTGTTTACTTGTTTTAGGGAACACAGTGCACTCCTCCAGAGAGGCAGTTGCCAACTTACATCCCGCCCATCAGCATAACAAGGCTCCCTGTTCTGCAGGCCCTCTCTTGCCTTTGTGGTTTTTACACATTTTGCCGATGTCCCTTTTGACCGGTGGGAAGGGATACTTCTTTGTAGTGCAGATTTGCATTGCCCGCCTGCTTGCTTGGCCAAAAAGTGTGTATGCGTTTTCTCCAGAATATATTCAGGAGAAAACGAATAAACCATTTTTGGCCAAGTCCATCATTGTCGAAATTGTGCCCCTCTTCCTGTGCTTTACAGGTGATTCCAACGTACCTCTTGAAATCTGTTTCCTACAATTCTGCCTCGGTTTCAAGTCCGCCTCGTTGCCTTCCTTCAAAATATTTTTGGACGATAGTTGTCCTTTATTACTCTGCCAGTTTGTGAATTGCTGTGCCCCTGAGCTCCATTTATCAAATCGTTGTTTGTGAGCTGACCGCAAGTCCAAAATTTCGGTTCAGGACCTATACTGGTTCCCGGCAGGGGGATGAGTCCTTGGTTAATTATTCTTCCTGCCGGGCAATTAGAGTGACAAATGCCCGTCCAAATGTCTAACAGCTACTCTCTCATTGGTTCTCCCTGTTCCCTTTCATCCTCTGCCAAATTGGCAACCTGTGTTATCCAGGAGGTTAAAGGGGCTGTCTCTCCAAGTTGAGAGATGGATAGTAAAGCAGTTGGAAAGTCAAACTGGAGCACCAGGAGAGGGACAATTAGTTGAGTTTTAGAAACCTTTCGTATACACAGTGTGTGCATTCTCTAGGTTTCACGTACATGTTATAGCTGTAGTAATATTCCCTTCCACCTGGAGAGTTTGGAACCATGGAATGGAGGCCATGCATTATTGCTTTAAACTGTCTGTGTTTGCTCACCCAGTCTCACCAATCCTCTCAGTCCCAAATGTCCAGCATTATGCCAAATCAAGCTGTAGTTGTAGATAGGTTCATTTCAGGTTTCATCAGAGACCCTGAAGGAATTGTAAAGAATTTCCCTGTTTTGTTGTTTGGTTATTGAAATTCCTTTTTATAGTGAGTTTGAGCTGATTCCCACTGCATTTTTATGCCAGTCTAGACACACTTGATCCCTTAAGGAGACATATCAATATATAGGTTTGAAGATTCTTACTAGTCAGATATATTCCTCTGAGGGAAGTATGGGGTGTTGATTCCTTTTCAGTGAGGAAGGTGTGGATCTTTTCTATTCTGTATTTGGTTTCTGGAATGGAGCCTTTACTAATATCAAACTCTGGTTTTATGCAACACCCCACCTCTCCTTACCCCTTAAGCAGGTGTAAGAGTGTTTTCTAAATGTGAGACTCTCTTCTCTTTACTAACTCAGTTCATGTGTAGCCATGTTTACATGACCTTCATAAGTGATATCTTATGCTAAGTTTATTTTACTCTGTGACTAATTTAACTTAGAATCCTCGTAACTGAATCCACTAAATTTGCTGCTACTGGCCTGATGACATTGATTTCATGGCAGAGAAATATTCCATCGTATGTAATTACCACAATCTCTTGAAAAAATTTTGTCTTTCCTGGGATATTTAAGGTGTAGCCTAGTTGAGGTTCTTGTAAGCAGTGCAGCCCTAAATTTTGGGGTGGCTCTGTCTTACTGATTTTCAGTTTTCCCAAGGTATATACCCTAGACTGGAAGTGCCCTTGTCTCTGTAGCTCTGTTGTTTACTTGTTTTAGGGAACAAAATGCACTCCTCCAGAGAGGCAGTTGGCAATTTACATCCCGCCCATCAGCATAACAAGGCTCCCTGTTCTCCAGGCCCTGTCTTGCCTTTCTGCTTTTTACCCATTTTGTGGATATCCCTTTTGACCTGTGGGAAGTGATACTTCTTTGTAGTGCAGATTTGCATTGCCTGCTTGCTTGCTTGGCCAAAAAGGGCGTATGCGTTTTCTCCTGAATATACTCAGGAGAAAATGCGTACGCCCTTTTTGGCCAAGTGCATCATTTTCGAAGTTGTGCCCCTCTTCCTGTGCTTTAAAAGCGATTCCAACGTATCTGTTGAAATCTGTTTCCTTCTATTCTGCCTCGCTTTCAATTCCGCCTCGTTGCCTTCCCTCAACAGATTTTTGTACGATAGTTGTCCTTTATTACTCTACCAGTTTGTGAATTGCTGTGCCCCTGAGCTCCATAATTTAACTCGTTTATTGTGAGCTGAACGCAAGTCCAATATTTTGGTTCAGGACCTATACTGGTTTGCGGTGGGTGGCTTAGACTTTGGTTAATTCTTCTTCCTCCCGGGAAATAAGAGTGACATGTGCCCGTCCAAATGCCTAACAGCTACTCTCTCATGGGTTCTCCCTCTTCCCTTTCATCCTCTGCCAAATTGGCAACCTGTGCAAAACAGGAGGTTAAAGGTGCAGTCTCTCCAAGCTGGGAGATTGATAGTAAAGCAGTTGGAAAGTCAAACCTGAGCACCAGCAGAGGGACTATTCGTTGAGTTTTAGAGACCTTTCGTATTCACAGTGTGTCCAGTCTCTAGGTCTCCCGTACATTTTATAGCTGTAGTAATATACTCTTCAACCTGGAGAGTTGGGACCCATGGAATGGTTGCCATGCATTGTTGCTTTATAGGGTCTGCATTTGCTCACCCAATCTCACCAATCCTCTCAGTCCCATGTGTCCAGCCTTATGCCACATCCAGCTGTCATTGTAGATAGGGTCATTCCAGGTTTCATCAGAGACCCTGAAGGAATTGTAAAGAATTTCCCTGTTTTGTTGTTTTGTTTTTGAAATTCCCTTTTATAGTGGGTTTGAGATGATTCTCGCTGCCATGTTTATGCCAGTCTAGACACACTTGATTCCCTTACGGAGACATATCAATACATAGGTTTTAAGATTCTAACTAATCCAATATATTCCTCTGTGGGAAATATGGGGTTTTGAATCCCTTTCACTGAGGAAGGTGTAAGTCTTGGCTATTCCATAGTTGGTTTTTGAATGGTACCTGTGCTTATATCAAACTCTGGTTTTATGCATCACCCCACCTCTCCTTCCCCCTTAAGCAGGCATAAGAGTGTTTTCTAAATGTGAGACTCTGTTCTCTTTCCTAACTCAGTTCATATGTAGCCATGTTTACAGGATGTTCACAAGTGATATCTTATGATAAGTTTCTTTTTCTGTGTGACTTATTTCAGTTAGAATCATCGTACCTGAATCCACTCATTTAGCTGCTACTGGTCTTATGACATTGATTTCATAGCTGAGGGATATTCCATCGTATGTAAGTACCACAATTTTTTGAACCATTTTTATATTTCCTGGGATATTTAATGTGTACCCAAGTTGAGGTTCTTGTAAGCAGTGCAGCCCTAAATTTGAGGGTGGCTCTGTCTTATTGATTTTCAGTTTTCCCAAGGTATATTCCCTAGACTGGAAGTGCCCTTGGCTCTGTAGCTTTCTTGTTTACTTGTTTTAGGGAACACAATGCACTCCTCCAGTGAGGCAGTTGGCAATTTACATCCCGCCCATCAGCATAACAAGGCTCCCTGTTCTCCAGGGCCTGTCTAGCCTCTGGTTTTTACCCATTTTGTGGATGTCCCTTTTGACTGGTGGGAAGTGATACTTCTTTTTAGTGCAGATTTGCATTGCCCGCTTGCTTGCTTGGCCAGAAATGCCGTATGCGTTTTCTCCTGAATATATTCAGGAGAAAACGCATACGCCATTTGTGGCCAGGTGCATCATTGTCGAAGTTCTGCCCATCTTCCTATGCTTTAAAGGCGATTCCAACGTGGCTCTTGAAATCTGTTTCCTGCTATTCTGCCTCGCTTTCAAGTCTGCCTGGTTGACTTCCCTCAACTGATTTTTGGACGATAGTTGCCCTTTATTACTCTGCCAGTTTGTTAATTGTTGTGTCCCTGAGCTCCATTTTTAACTCGTTTTTTGTGAGCTGAACGCAAGTCCAATATTTTGGTTCAGGACCTATACTGGTTTTTGGTGGGTGGCTGAGACTTTGGTTAATTCTTCTTCCTCCCGGGAAATAAGAAAGACATGTGCCCGTCCAAATGTCTAACAGCTACTCTCTCATTGGTTCTCCCTCTTGCCTTTCATCCTTTGCTAAATTGGCAACATGTGTACACCAGGAGGTTAAAGGTGCTGTCTCTACAAGTTGGGAGATTGATAGTAAAGCAGTTGGAACGTCAAACTGGAGCACAAGGAGAGGGATTATTCCTTGAGTTTTAGAGACCTTTCATATTCACAGTGTGTCCATTCTCTAGGTCTCCTGTACATGTTATAGCTGTAGTAATATTCCCTTCAACCTGGAGAGTTGTGACCAATGGAATGGCTGCCATGCATTATTGCATTAAAGGGTCTGCATTTGCTCACCCAATCTCACAAATCCTCTCAGTCCCATGTGTTCAGCCTTATGCCACATCCAGCTGTCATTATAGATAGGGTCATTCCAGGTTTCATCAGAGACCCTGAAGGAATTGTATAGAATTTCCCTGGTTTTTGTTTTATTTTTGAAATTCCTTTTTATAGTGGGTTTGAGCTGATTCTCACTGCCATGTTTATGCCAGTCTAGACACACTTGATTCCCTGACGGAGACATATCAATACATAGGTTTTAAGATTCTTACTAGTCAGATATATTCCTCTGCAGAAAATATACGTTTTTGAGTCCCTTTCCCCGAGGAAGTTGTAGGTCTTGTCTATTCCATAGTTGGTTTTTGGAACGGTACCTGTGCTTATATCAAACTCTGGTTTTATGCATCACCCCACCTCTCCTTCCCCCTTAAGCAGGCATAAGAGAGTTTTCTAAATGTGAGACACTGTTCTCTTTCCTCACTCACTTCATGTGTAGCCATGTTTACAGGATCTTCTTAAGTGATATCGTATGATAAGATTCTTTTTCTGTGTGACTTATTTCACTTAGAATCATCATACCTGAATCCACTCATTTTGCTGCTACTGGTCTTATGACATTGATTTCATGGCTGAGGGATATTCCATCGTACGTAAATACCACAATTTTTTGAACAATTTTTAACTTTCCTGGGATGTTTAAAGTGTACCCAAGTTGAGGTTCTTGTAAGCAGTGCATCCCTAAATTTTGGGGCGGCTCTGTCTTATTGATTTTCAGTTTTCCCAAGGTATATTCCCTAGACTGGAAGTGCCCTTCACTATGTAGCTCTGTTGTTTACTTGTTTTAGGGAACACAGTGCACTCCTCCAGAGAGGCAGTTGCCAACTTACATCCCGCCCATCAGCATAACAAGGCTCCCTGTTCTGCAGGCCCTCTCTTGCCTTTGTGGTTTTTACACATTTTGCCGATGTCCCTTTTGACCGGTGGGAAGGGATACTTCTTTGTAGTGCAGATTTGCATTGCCCGCCTGCTTGCTTGGCCAAAAAGTGTGTATGCGTTTTCTCCAGAATATATTCAGGAGAAAACGAATAAACCATTTTTGGCCAAGTCCATCATTGTCGAAATTGTGCCCCTCTTCCTGTGCTTTACAGGTGATTCCAACGTACCTCTTGAAATCTGTTTCCTGCAATTCTGCCTCGGTTTCAAGTCCGCCTCGTTGCCTTCCTTCAAAATATTTTTGGACGATAGTTGTCCTTTATTACTCTGCCAGTTTGTGAATTGCTGTGCCCCTGAGCTCCATTTATCAAATCGTTGTTTGTGAGCTGACCGCAAGTCCAAAATTTCGGTTCAGGACCTATACTGGTTCCCGGCAGGGGGATGAGTCCTTGGTTAATTATTCTTCCTGCCGGGCAATTAGAGTGACAAATGCCCGTCCAAATGTCTAACAGCTACTCTCTCATTGGTTCTCCCTGTTCCCTTTCATCCTCTGCCAAATTGGCAACCTGTGTTATCCAGGAGGTTAAAGGGGCTGTCTCTCCAAGTTGAGAGATGAATAGTAAAGCAGTTGGAAAGTCAAACTGGAGCACCAGGAGAGAGACAATTAGTTGAGTTTTAGAAACCTATCGTATACACAGTGTGTCCATTCTCTAGGTTTCACGTACATGTTATAGCTGTAGTAATATTCCCTTCCACCTGGAGAGTTTGGAACCATGGAATGGAGGCCATGCATTATTGCTTTAAACTGTCTGTGTTTGCTCACCCAGTCTCACCAATCCTCTCAGTCCCAAATGTCCAGCATTATGCCAAATCAAGCTGTAGTTGTAGATAGGTTCATTTCAGGTTTCATCAGAGACCCTGAAGGAATTGTAAAGAATTTCCCTGTTTTGTTGTTTGGTTATTGAAATTCCTTTTTATAGTGAGTTTGAGCTGATTCCCACTGCATTTTTATGCCAGTCTAGACACACTTGATCCCTTACGGAGACATATCAATATATAGGTTTGAAGATTCTTACTAGTCAGATATATTCCTCTGAGGGAAGTATGGGGTGTTGATTCCTTTTCAGTGAGGAAGGTGTGGATCTTTTCTATTCTGTATTTGGTTTCTGGAATGGAGCCTTTACTAATATCAAACTCTGGTTTTATGCAACACCCCACCTCTCCTTACCCCTTAAGCAGGTGTAAGAGTGTTTTCTAAATGTGAGACTCTTCTCTTTACTAACTCAGTTCATGTGTAGCCATGTTTACATGACCTTCATAAGTGATATCTTATGCTAAGTTTATTTTACTCTGTGACTAATTTAACTTAGAATCCTCGTAACTGAATCCACTAAATTTGCTGCTACTGGCCTGATGACATTGATTTCATGGCAGAGAAATATTCCATCGTATGTAATTACCACAATCTCTTGAAAAAATTTTGTCTTTCCTGGGATATTTAAGGTGTAGCCTAGTTGAGGTTCTTGTAAGCAGTGCAGCCCTAAATTTTGGGGTGGCTCTGTCTTACTGATTTTCAGTTTTCCCGAGGTATATACCCTAGACTGGAAGGGTCCCTTGTCTCTGTAGCTCTGTTGTTTACTTGTTTTAGGGAACAAAATGCACTCCTCCAGAGAGGCAGTTGGCAATTTACATCCCGCCCATCAGCATAACAAGGCTCCCTGTTCTCCATGCCCTGTCTTGCCTTTCTGCTTTTTACCCATTTTGTGGATATCCCTTTTGACCTGTGGGAAGTGATACTTCTTTGTAGTGCAGATTTGCATTGCCTGCTTGCTTGCTTGGCCAAAAAGGGCGTATGCGTTTTCTCCTGAATATACTCAGGAGAAAATGCGTACGCCCTTTTTGGCCAAGTGCATCATTTTCGAAGTTGTGCCCCTCTTCCTGTGCTTTAAAAGCGATTCCAACGTATCTGTTGAAATCTGTTTCCTTCTATTCTGCCTCGCTTTCAATTCCGCCTCGTTGCCTTCCCTCAACAGATTTTTGTACGATAGTTGTCCTTTATTACTCTACCAGTTTGTGAATTGCTGTGCCCCTGAGCTCCATAATTTAACTCGTTTATTGTGAGCTGAACGCAAGTCCAATATTTTGGTTCAGGACCTATACTGGTTTGCGGTGGGTGGCTTAGACTTTGGTTAATTCTTCTTCCTCCCGGGAAATAAGAGTGACATGTGCCCGTCCAAATGCCTAACAGCTACTCTCTCATTGGTTCTCCCTCTTCCCTTTCATCCTCTGCCAAATTGGCAACCTGTGCAAAACAGGAGGTTAAAGGTGCAGTCTCTCCAAGCTGGGAGATTGATAGTAAAGCAGTTGGAAAGTCAAACCTGAGCACCAGCAGAGGGACTATTCGTTGAGTTTTAGAGACCTTTCGTATTCACAGTGTGTCCAGTCTCTAGGTCTCCCGTACATTTTATAGCTGTAGTAATATACTCTTCAACCTGGAGAGTTGGGACCCATGGAATGGTTGCCATGCATTGTTGCTTTATAGGGTCTGCATTTGCTCACCCAATCTCACCAATCCTCTCAGTCCCATGTGTCCAGCCTTATGCCACATCCAGCTGTCATTGTAGATAGGGTCATTCCAGGTTTCATCAGAGACCCTGAAGGAATTGTAAAGAATTTCCCTGTTTTGTTGTTTTGTTTTTGAAATTCCCTTTTATAGTGGGTTTGAGATGATTCTCGCTGCCATGTTTATGCCAGTCTAGACACACTTGATTCCCTTACGGAGACATATCAATACATAGGTTTTAAGATTCTAACTAATCCAATATATTCCTCTGTGGGAAATATGGGGTTTTGAATCCCTTTCACTGAGGAAGGTGTAAGTCTTGGCTATTCCATAGTTGGTTTTTGAATGGTACCTGTGCTTATATCAAACTCTGGTTTTATGCATCACCCCACCTCTCCTTCCCCCTTAAGCAGGCATAAGAGTGTTTTCTAAATGTGAGACTCTGTTCTCTTTCCTAACTCAGTTCATATGTAGCCATGTTTACAGGATGTTCACAAGTGATATCTTATGATAAGTTTCTTTTTCTCTGTGACTTATTTCAGTTAGAATCATCGTACCTGAATCCACTCATTTAGCTGCTACTGGTCTTATGACATTGATTTCATAGCTGAGGGATATTCCATCGTATGTAAGTACCACAATTTTTTGAACCATTTTTATATTTCCTGGGATATTTAATGTGTACCCAAGTTGAGGTTCTTGTAAGCAGTGCAGCCCTAAATTTGAGGGTGGCTCTGTCTTATTGATTTTCAGTTTTCCCAAGGTATATTCCCTAGACTGGAAGTGCCCTTGGCTCTGTCACTTTCTTGTTTACTTGTTTTAGGGAACACAATGCACTCCTCCAGTGAGGCAGTTGGCAATTTACATCCCGCCCATCAGCATAACAAGGCTCCCTGTTCTCCAGGGCCTGTCTAGCCTCTGGTTTTTACCCATTTTGTGGATGTCCCTTTTGACTGGTGGGAAGTGATACTTCTTTTTAGTGCAGATTTGCATTGCCCGCTTGCTTGCTTGGCCAGAAATGCCGTATGCGTTTTCTCCTGAATATATTCAGGAGAAAACGCATACGCCATTTGTGGCCAGGTGCATCATTGTCGAAGTTCTGCCCATCTTCCTATGCTTTAAAGGCGATTCCAACGTGGCTCTTGAAATCTGTTTCCTGCTATTCTGCCTCGCTTTCAAGTCCGCCTGGTTGACTTCCCTCAACTGATTTTTGGACGATAGTTGCCCTTTATTACTCTGCCAGTTTGTTAATTGTTGTGTCCCTGAGCTCCATTTTTAACTCGTTTTTTGTGAGCTGAACGCAAGTCCAATATTTTGGTTCAGGACCTATACTGGTTTTTGGTGGGTGGCTGAGACTTTGTTTAATTCTTCTTCCTCCCGGGAAATAAGAAAGACATGTGCCCGTCCAAATGTCTAACAGCTACTCTCTCATTGGTTCTCCCTCTTGCCTTTCATCCTTTGCTAAATTGGCAACATGTGTACACCAGGAGGTTAAAGGTGCTGTCTCTACAAGTTGGGAGATTGATAGTAAAGCAGTTGGAACGTCAAACTGGAGCACAAGGAGAGGGATTATTCCTTGAGTTTTAGAGACCTTTCATATTCACAGTGTGTCCATTCTCTAGGTTTCCTGTACATGTTATAGCTGTAGTAATATTCCCTTCAACCTGGAGAGTTGTGACCAATGGAATGGCTGCCATGCATTATTGCATTAAAGGGTCTGCATTTGCTCACCCAATCTCACAAATCCTCTCAGTCCCATGTGTTCAGCCTTATGCCACATCCAGCTGTCATTATAGATAGGGTCATTCCAGGTTTCATCAGAGACCCTGAAGGAATTGTATAGAATTTCCCTGGTTTTTGTTTTATTTTTGAAATTCCTTTTTATAGTGGGTTTGAGCTGATTCTCACTGCCATGTTTATGCCAGTCTAGACACACTTGATTCCCTGACGGAGACATATCAATACATAGGTTTTAAGATTCTTACTAGTCAGATATATTCCTCTGCAGAAAATATACGTTTTTGAGTCCCTTTCCCCGAGGAAGTTGTAGGTCTTGTCTATTCCATAGTTGGTTTTTGGAACGGTACCTGTGCTTATATCAAACTCTGGTTTTATGCATCACCCCACCTCTCCTTCCCCCTTAAGCAGGCATAAGAGAGTTTTCTAAATGTGAGACACTGTTCTCTTTCCTCACTCACTTCATGTGTAGCCATGTTTACAGGATCTTCTTAAGTGATATCGTATGATAAGATTCTTTTTCTGTGTGACTTATTTCACTTAGAATCATCATACCTGAATCCACTCATTTTGCTGCTACTGGTCTTATGACATTGATTTCATGGCTGAGGGATATTCCATCGTACGTAAATACCACAATTTTTTGAACAATTTTTAACTTTCCTGGGATGTTTAAAGTGTACCCAAGTTGAGGTTCTTGTAAGCAGTGCATCCCTAAATTTTGGGGCGGCTCTGTCTTATTGATTTTCAGTTTTCCCAAGGTATATTCCCTAGACTGGAAGTGCCCTTCACTATGTAGCTCTGTTGTTTACTTGTTTTAGGGAACACAGTGCACTCCTCCAGAGAGGCAGTTGCCAACTTACATCCCGCCCATCAGCATAACAAGGCTCCCTGTTCTGCAGGCCCTCTCTTGCCTTTGTGGTTTTTACACATTTTGCCGATGTCCCTTTTGACCGGTGGGAAGGGATACTTCTTTGTAGTGCAGATTTGCATTGCCCGCCTGCTTGCTTGGCCAAAAAGTGTGTATGCGTTTTCTCCAGAATATATTCAGGAGAAAACGAATAAACCATTTTTGGCCAAGTCCATCATTGTCGAAATTGTGCCCCTCTTCCTGTGCTTTACAGGTGATTCCAACGTACCTCTTGAAATCTGTTTCCTGCAATTCTGCCTCGGTTTCAAGTCCGCCTCGTTGCCTTCCTTCAAAATATTTTTGGACGATAGTTGTCCTTTATTACTCTGCCAGTTTGTGAATTGCTGTGTCCCTGAGCTCCATTTATCAAATCGTTGTTTGTGAGCTGACCGCAAGTCCAAAATTTCGGTTCAGGACCTATACTGGTTCCCGGCAGGGGGATGAGTCCTTGGTTAATTATTCTTCCTGCTGGGCAATTAGAGTGACAAATGCCCGTCCAAATGTCTAACAGCTACTCTCTCATTGGTTCTCCCTGTTCCCTTTCATCCTCTGCCAAATTGGCAACCTGTGTTATCCAGGAGGTTAAAGGGGCTGTCTCTCCAAGTTGAGAGATGGATAGTAAAGCAGTTGGAAAGTCAAACTGGAGCACCAGGAGAGGGACAATTAGTTGAGTTTTAGAAACCTATCGTATACACAGTGTGTCCATTCTCTAGGTTTCACGTACATGTTATAGCTGTAGTAATATTCCCTTCCACCTGGAGAGTTTGGAACCATGGAATGGAGGCCATGCATTATTGCTTTAAACTGTCTGTGTTTGCTCACCCAGTCTCACCAATCCTCTCAGTCCCAAATGTCCAGCATTATGCCAAATCAAGCTGTAGTTGTAGATAGGTTCATTTCAGGTTTCATCAGAGACCCTGAAGGAATTGTAAAGAATTTCCCTGTTTTGTTGTTTGGTTATTGAAATTCCTTTTTATAGTGAGTTTGAGCTGATTCCCACTGCATTTTTATGCCAGTCTAGACACACTTGATCCCTTACGGAGACATATCAATATATAGGTTTGAAGATTCTTACTAGTCAGATATATTCCTCTGAGGGAAGTATGGGGTGTTGATTCCTTTTCAGTGAGGAAGGTGTGGATCTTTTCTATTCTGTATTTGGTTTCTGGAATGGAGCCTTTACTAATATCAAACTCTGGTTTTATGCAACACCCCACCTCTCCTTACCCCTTAAGCAGGTGTAAGAGTGTTTTCTAAATGTGAGACTCTTCTCTTTACTAACTCAGTTCATGTGTAGCCATGTTTACATGACCTTCATAAGTGATATCTTATGCTAAGTTTATTTTACTCTGTGACTAATTTAACTTAGAATCCTCGTAACTGAATCCACTAAATTTGCTGCTACTGGCCTGATGACATTGATTTCATGGCAGAGAAATATTCCATCGTATGTAATTACCACAATCTCTTGAAAAAATTTTGTCTTTCCTGGGATATTTAAGGTGTAGCCTAGTTGAGGTTCTTGTAAGCAGTGCAGCCCTAAATTTTGGGGTGGCTCTGTCTTACTGATTTTCAGTTTTCCCGAGGTATATACCCTAGACTGGAAGGGTCCCTTGTCTCTGTAGCTCTGTTGTTTACTTGTTTTAGGGAACAAAATGCACTCCTCCAGAGAGGCAGTTGGCAATTTACATCCCGCCCATCAGCATAACAAGGCTCCCTGTTCTCCAGGCCCTGTCTTGCCTTTCTGCTTTTTACCCATTTTGTGGATATCCCTTTTGACCTGTGGGAAGTGATACTTCTTTGTAGTGCAGATTTGCATTGCCTGCTTGCTTGCTTGGCCAAAAAGGGCGTATGCGTTTTCTCCTGAATATACTCAGGAGAAAATGCGTACGCCCTTTTTGGCCAAGTGCATCATTTTCGAAGTTGTGCCCCTCTTCCTGTGCTTTAAAAGCGATTCCAACGTATCTGTTGAAATCTGTTTCCTTCTATTCTGCCTCGCTTTCAATTCCGCCTCGTTGCCTTCCCTCAACAGATTTTTGTACGATAGTTGTCCTTTATTACTCTACCAGTTTGTGAATTGCTGTGCCCCTGAGCTCCATAATTTAACTCGTTTATTGTGAGCTGAACGCAAGTCCAATATTTTGGTTCAGGACCTATACTGGTTTGCGGTGGGTGGCTTAGACTTTGGTTAATTCTTCTTCCTCCCGGGAAATAAGAGTGACATGTGCCCGTCCAAATGCCTAACAGCTACTCTCTCATTGGTTCTCCCTCTTCCCTTTCATCCTCTGCCAAATTGGCAACCTGTGCAAAACAGGAGGTTAAAGGTGCAGTCTCTCCAAGCTGGGAGATTGATAGTAAAGCAGTTGGAAAGTCAAACCTGAGCACCAGCAGAGGGACTATTCGTTGAGTTTTAGAGACCTTTCGTATTCACAGTGTGTCCAGTCTCTAGGTTTCCCGTACATTTTATAGCTGTAGTAATATACTCTTCAACCTGGAGAGTTGGGACCCATGGAATGGTTGCCATGCATTATTGCTTTATAGGGTCTGCATTTGCTCACCCAATCTCACCAATCCTCTCAGTCCCATGTGTCCAGCCTTATGCCACATCCAGCTGTCATTGTAGATAGGGTCATTCCAGGTTTCATCAGAGACCCTGAAGGAATTGTAAAGAATTTCCCTGTTTTGTTGTTTTGTTTTTGAAATTCCCTTTTATAGTGGGTTTGAGATGATTCTCGCTGCCATGTTTATGCCAGTCTAGACACACTTGATTCCCTTACGGAGACATATCAATACATAGGTTTTAAGATTTTAACTAATCCAATATATTCCTCTGTGGGAAATATGGGGTTTTGAATCCCTTTCACTGAGGAAGGTGTAAGTCTTGGCTATTCCATAGTTGGTTTTTGAATGGTACCTGTGCTTATATCAAACTCTGGTTTTATGCATCACCCCACCTCTCCTTCCCCCTTAAGCAGGCATAAGAGTGTTTTCTAAATGTGAGACTCTGTTCTCTTTCCTAACTCAGTTCATATGTAGCCATGTTTACAGGATGTTCACAAGTGATATCTTATGATAAGTTTCTTTTTCTGTGTGACTTATTTCAGTTAGAATCATCGTACCTGAATCCACTCATTTAGCTGCTACTGGTCTTATGACATTGATTTCATAGCTGAGGGATATTCCATCGTATGTAAGTACCACAATTTTTTGAACCATTTTTATATTTCCTGGGATATTTAATGTGTACCCAAGTTGAGGTTCTTGTAAGCAGTGCAGCCCTAAATTTGAGGGTGGCTCTGTCTTATTGATTTTCAGTTTTCCCAAGGTATATTCCCTAGACTGGAAGTGCCCTTGGCTCTGTCGCTTTCTTGTTTACGTGTTTTAGGGAACACAATGCACTCCTCCAGTGAGGCAGTTGGCAATTTACATCCCGCCCATCAGCATAACAAGGCTCCCTGTTCTCCAGGGCCTGTCTAGCCTCTGGTTTTTACCCATTTTGTGGATGTCCCTTTTGACTGGTGGGAAGTGATACTTCTTTTTAGTGCAGATTTGCATTGCCCGCTTGCTTGCTTGGCCAGAAATGCCGTATGCGTTTTCTCCTGAATATATTCAGGAGAAAACGCATACGCCATTTGTGGCCAGGTGCATCATTGTCGAAGTTCTGCCCATCTTCCTATGCTTTAAAGGCGATTCCAACGTGGCTCTTGAAATCTGTTTCCTGCTATTCTGCCTCGCTTTCAAGTCCGCCTGGTTGACTTCCCTCAACTGATTTTTGGACGATAGTTGCCCTTTATTACTCTGCCAGTTTGTTAATTGTTGT
This sequence comes from Mesoplodon mirus, assembly GCF_964341445.2. NCBI lineage: Eukaryota > Metazoa > Chordata > Mammalia > Artiodactyla > Ziphiidae > Mesoplodon > Mesoplodon mirus. Next base: position 122,633 of record NW_028295671.1, read on the forward strand.
GTCCCTGAGCTCCATTTTTAACTCGTTTTTTGTGAGCTGAACGCAAGTCCAATATTTTGGTTCAGGACCTATACTGGTTTTTGGTGGGTGGCTGAGACTTTGTTTAATTCTTCTTCCTCCCGGGAAATAAGAAAGACATGTGCCCGTCCAAATGTCTAACAGCTACTCTCTCATTGGTTCTCCCTCTTGCCTTTCATCCTTTGCTAAATTGGCAACATGTGTACACCAGGAGGTTAAAGGTGCTGTCTCTACAAGTTGGGAGATTGATAGTAAAGCAGTTGGAACGTCAAACTGGAGCACAAGGAGAGGGATTATTCCTTGAGTTTTAGAGACCTTTCATATTCACAGTGTGTCCATTCTCTAGGTTTCCTGTACATGTTATAGCTGTAGTAATATTCCCTTCAACCTGGAGAGTTGTGACCAATGGAATGGCTGCCATGCATTATTGCATTAAAGGGTCTGCATTTGCTCACCCAATCTCACAAATCCTCTCAGTCCCATGTGTTCAGCCTTATGCCACATCCAGCTGTCATTATAGATAGGGTCATTCCAGGTTTCATCAGAGACCCTGAAGGAATTGTATAGAATTTCCCTGGTTTTTGTTTTATTTTTGAAATTCCTTTTTATAGTGGGTTTGAGCTGATTCTCACTGCCATGTTTATGCCAGTCTAGACACACTTGATTCCCTGACGGAGACATATCAATACATAGGTTTTAAGATTCTTACTAGTCAGATATATTCCTCTGCAGAAAATATACGTTTTTGAGTCCCTTTCCCCGAGGAAGTTGTAGGTCTTGTCTATTCCATAGTTGGTTTTTGGAACGGTACCTGTGCTTATATCAAACTCTGGTTTTATGCATCACCCCACCTCTCCTTCCCCCTTAAGCAGGCATAAGAGAGTTTTCTAAATGTGAGACACTGTTCTCTTTCCTCACTCACTTCATGTGTAGCCATGTTTACAGGATCTTCTTAAGTGATATCGTATGATAAGATTCTTTTTCTGTGTGACTTATTTCACTTAGAATCATCATACCTGAATCCACTCATTTTGCTGCTACTGGTCTTATGACATTGATTTCATGGCTGAGGGATATTCCATCGTACGTAAATACCACAATTTTTTGAACAATTTTTAACTTTCCTGGGATGTTTAAAGTGTACCCAAGTTGAGGTTCTTGTAAGCAGTGCATCCCTAAATTTTGGGGCGGCTCTGTCTTATTGATTTTCAGTTTTCCCAAGGTATATTCCCTAGACTGGAAGTGCCCTTCACTATGTAGCTCTGTTGTTTACTTGTTTTAGGGAACACAGTGCACTCCTCCAGAGAGGCAGTTGCCAACTTACATCCCGCCCATCAGCATAACAAGGCTCCCTGTTCTGCAGGCCCTCTCTTGCCTTTGTGGTTTTTACACATTTTGCCGATGTCCCTTTTGACCGGTGGGAAGGGATACTTCTTTGTAGTGCAGATTTGCATTGCCCGCCTGCTTGCTTGGCCAAAAAGTGTGTATGCGTTTTCTCCAGAATATATTCAGGAGAAAACGAATAAACCATTTTTGGCCAAGTCCATCATTGTCGAAATTGTGCCCCTCTTCCTGTGCTTTACAGGTGATTCCAACGTACCTCTTGAAATCTGTTTCCTGCAATTCTGCCTCGGTTTCAAGTCCGCCTCGTTGCCTTCCTTCAAAATATTTTTGGACGATAGTTGTCCTTTATTACTCTGCCAGTTTGTGAATTGCTGTGCCCCTGAGCTCCATTTATCAAATCGTTGTTTGTGAGCTGACCGCAAGTCCAAAATTTCGGTTCAGGACCTATACTGGTTCCCGGCAGGGGGATGAGTCCTTGGTTAATTATTCTTCCTGCCGGGCAATTAGAGTGACAAATGCCCGTCCAAATGTCTAACAGCTACTCTCTCATTGGTTCTCCCTGTTCCCTTTCATCCTCTGCCAAATTGGCAACCTGTGTTATCCAGGAGGTTAAAGGGGCTGTCTCTCCAAGTTGAGAGATGGATAGTAAAGCAGTTGGAAAGTCAAACTGGAGCACCAGGAGAGGGACAATTAGTTGAGTTTTAGAAACCTTTCGTATACACAGTGTGTCCATTCTCTAGGTTTCACGTACATGTTATAGCTGTAGTAATATTCCCTTCCACCTGGAGAGTTTGGAACCATGGAATGGAGGCCATGCATTATTGCTTTAAACTGTCTGTGTTTGCTCACCCAGTCTCACCAATCCTCTCAGTCCCAAATGTCCAGCATTATGCCAAATCAAGCTGTAGTTGTAGATAGGTTCATTTCAGGTTTCATCAGAGACCCTGAAGGAATTGTAAAGAATTTCCCTGTTTTGTTGTTTTGTTATTGAAATTCCTTTTTATAGTGAGTTTGAGCTGATTCCCACTGCATTTTTATGCCAGTCTAGACACACTTGATCCCTTACGGAGACATATCAATATATAGGTTTGAAGATTCTTACTAGTCAGATATATTCCTCTGAGGGAAGTATGGGGTGTTGATTCCTTTTCAGTGAGGAAGGTGTGGATCTTTTCTATTCTGTATTTGGTTTCTGGAATGGAGCCTTTACTAATATCAAACTCTGGTTTTATGCAACACCCCACCTCTCCTTACCCCTTAAGCAGGTGTAAGAGTGTTTTCTAAATGTGAGACTCTTCTCTTTACTAACTCAGTTCATGTGTAGCCATGTTTACATGACCTTCATAAGTGATATCTTATGCTAAGTTTATTTTACTCTGTGACTAATTTAACTTAGAATCCTCGTAACTGAATCCACTAAATTTGCTGCTACTGGCCTGATGACATTGATTTCATGGCAGAGAAATATTCCATCGTATGTAATTACCACAATCTCTTGAAAAAATTTTGTCTTTCCTGGGATATTTAAGGTGTAGCCTAGTTGAGGTTCTTGTAAGCAGTGCAGCCCTAAATTTTGGGGTGGCTCTGTCTTACTGATTTTCAGTTTTCCCGAGGTATATACCCTAGACTGGAAGGGTCCCTTGTCTCTGTAGCTCTGTTGTTTACTTGTTTTAGGGAACAAAATGCACTCCTCCAGAGAGGCAGTTGGCAATTTACATCCCGCCCATCAGCATAACAAGGCTCCCTGTTCTCCAGGCCCTGTCTTGCCTTTCTGCTTTTTACCCATTTTGTGGATATCCCTTTTGACCTGTGGGAAGTGATACTTCTTTGTAGTGCAGATTTGCATTGCCTGCTTGCTTGCTTGGCCAAAAAGGGCGTATGCGTTTTCTCCTGAATATACTCAGGAGAAAATGCGTACGCCCTTTTTGGCCAAGTGCATCATTTTCGAAGTTGTGCCCCTCTTCCTGTGCTTTAAAAGCAATTCCAACGTATCTGTTGAAATCTGTTTCCTTCTATTCTGCCTCGCTTTCAATTCCGCCTCGTTGCCTTCCCTCAACAGATTTTTGTACGATAGTTGTCCTTTATTACTCTACCAGTTTGTGAATTGCTGTGCCCCTGAGCTCCATAATTTAACTCGTTTATTGTGAGCTGAACGCAAGTCCAATATTTTGGTTCAGGACCTATACTGGTTTGCGGTGGGTGGCTGAGACTTTGGTTAATTCTTCTTCCTCCCGGGAAATAAGAGTGACATGTGCCCGTCCAAATGCCTAACAGCTACTCTCTCATGGGTTCTCCCTCTTCCCTTTCATCCTCTGCCAAATTGGCAACCTGTGCAAAACAGGAGGTTAAAGGTGCAGTCTCTCCAAGCTGGGAGATTGATAGTAAAGCAGTTGGAAAGTCAAACCTGAGCACCAGCAGAGGGACTATTCGTTGAGTTTTAGAGACCTTTCGTATTCACAGTGTGTCCAGTCTCTATGTTTCCCGTACATTTTATAGCTGTAGTAATATACTCTTCAACCTGGAGAGTTGGGACCCATGGAATGGTTGACATGCATTATTGCTTTATAGGGTCTGCATTTGCTCACCCAATCTCACCAATCCTCTCAGTCCCATGTGTCCAGCCTTATGCCACATCCAGCTGTCATTGTAGATAGGGTCATTCCAGGTTTCATCAGAGACCCTGAAGGAATTGTAAAGAATTTCCCTGTTTTGTTGTTTTGTTTTTGAAATTCCCTTTTATAGTGGGTTTGAGATGATTCTCGCTGCCATGTTTATGCCAGTCTAGACACACTTGATTCCCTTACGGAGACATATCAATACATAGGTTTTAAGATTCTAACTAATCCAATATATTCCTCTGTGGGAAATATGGGGTTTTGAATCCCTTTCACTGAGGAAGGTGTAAGTCTTGGCTATTCCATAGTTGGTTTTTGAATGGTACCTTGCTTATATCAAACTCTGGTTTTATGCATCACCCCACCTCTCCTTCCCCCTTAAGCAGGCATAAGAGTGTTTTCTAAATGTGAGACTCTGTTCTCTTTCCTAACTCAGTTCATATGTAGCCATGTTTACAGGATGTTCACAAGTGATATCTTATGATAAGTTTCTTTTTCTGTGTGACTTATTTCAGTTAGAATCATCGTACCTGAATCCACTCATTTAGCTGCTACTGGTCTTATGACATTGATTTCATAGCTGAGGGATATTCCATCGTATGTAAGTACCACAATTTTTTGAACCATTTTTATATTTCCTGGGATATTTAATGTGTACCCAAGTTGAGGTTCTTGTAAGCAGTGCAGCCCTAAATTTGAGGGTGGCTCTGTCTTATTGATTTTCAGTTTTCCCAAGGTATATTCCCTAGACTGGAAGTGCCCTTGGCTCTGTAGCTTTCTTGTTTACTTGTTTTAGGGAACACAATGCACTCCTCCAGTGAGGCAGTTGGCAATTTACATCCCGCCCATCAGCATAACAAGGCTCCCTGTTCTCCAGGGCCTGTCTAGCCTCTGGTTTTTACCCATTTTGTGGATGTCCCTTTTGACTGGTGGGAAGTGATACTTCTTTTTAGTGCAGATTTGCATTGCCCGCTTGCTTGCTTGGCCAGAAATGCCGTATGCGTTTTCTCCTGAATATATTCAGGAGAAAACGCATACGCCATTTGTGGCCAGGTGCATCATTGTCGAAGTTCTGCCCATCTTCCTATGCTTTAAAGGCGATTCCAACGTGGCTCTTGAAATCTGTTTCCTGCTATTCTGCCTCGCTTTCAAGTCCGCCTGGTTGACTTCCCTCAACTGATTTTTGGACGATAGTTGCCCTTTATTACTCTGCCAGTTTGTTAATTGTTGTGTCCCTGAGCTCCATTTTTAACTCGTTTTTTGTGAGCTGAACGCAAGACCAATATTTTGGTTCAGGACCTATACTGGTTTTTGGTGGGTGGCTGAGACTTTGGTTAATTCTTCTTCCTCCCGGGAAATAAGAAAGACATGTGCCCGTCCAAATGTCTAACAGCTACTCTCTCATTGGTTCTCCCTCTTGCCTTTCATCCTTTGCTAAATTGGCAACATGTGTACACCAGGAGGTTAAAGGTGCTGTCTCTACAAGTTGGGAGATTGATAGTAAAGCAGTTGGAACGTCAAACTGGAGCACAAGGAGAGGGATTATTCCTTGAGTTTTAGAGACCTTTCATATTCACAGTGTGTCCATTCTCTAGGTTTCCTGTACATGTTATAGCTGTAGTAATATTCCCTTCAACCTGGAGAGTTGTGACCAATGGAATGGCTGCCATGCATTATTGCATTAAAGGGTCTGCATTTGCTCACCCAATCTCACAAATCCTCTCAGTCCCATGTGTTCAGCCTTATGCCACATCCAGCTGTCATTATAGATAGGGTCATTCCAGGTTTCATCAGAGACCCTGAAGGAATTGTATAGAATTTCCCTGGTTTTTGTTTTATTTTTGAAATTCCTTTTTATAGTGGGTTTGAGCTGATTCTCACTGCCATGTTTATGCCAGTCTAGACACACTTGATTCCCTGACGGAGACATATCAATACATAGGTTTTAAGATTCTTACTAGTCAGATATATTCCTCTGCAGAAAATATACGTTTTTGAGTCCCTTTCCCCGAGGAAGTTGTAGGTCTTGTCTATTCCATAGTTGGTTTTTGGAACGGTACCTGTGCTTATATCAAACTCTGGTTTTATGCATCACCCCACCTCTCCTTCCCCCTTAAGCAGGCATAAGAGAGTTTTCTAAATGTGAGACACTGTTCTCTTTCCTCACTCACTTCATGTGTAGCCATGTTTACAGGATCTTCTTAAGTGATATCGTATGATAAGATTCTTTTTCTGTGTGACTTATTTCACTTAGAATCATCATACCTGAATCCACTCATTTTGCTGCTACTGGTCTTATGACATTGATTTCATGGCTGAGGGATATTCCATCGTACGTAAATACCACAATTTTTTGAACAATTTTTAACTTTCCTGGGATGTTTAAAGTGTACCCAAGTTGAGGTTCTTGTAAGCAGTGCATCCCTAAATTTTGGGGCGGCTCTGTCTTATTGATTTTCAGTTTTCCCAAGGTATATTCCCTAGACTGGAAGTGCCCTTCACTATGTAGCTCTGTTGTTTACTTGTTTTAGGGAACACAGTGCACTCCTCCAGAGAGGCAGTTGCCAACTTACATCCCGCCCATCAGCATAACAAGGCTCCCTGTTCTGCAGGCCCTCTCTTGCCTTTGTGGTTTTTACACATTTTGCCGATGTCCCTTTTGACCGGTGGGAAGGGATACTTCTTTGTACTGCAGATTTGCATTGCCCGCCTGCTTGCTTGGCCAAAAAGTGTGCATGCGTTTTCTCCAGAATATATTCAGGAGAAAACGAATAAACCATTTTTGGCCAAGTCCATCATTGTCGAAATTGTGCCCCTCTTCCTGTGCTTTACAGGTGATTCCAACGTACCTCTTGAAATCTGTTTCCTGCAATTCTGCCTCGGTTTCAAGTCCGCCTCGTTGCCTTCCTTCAAAATATTTTTGGACGATAGTTGTCCTTTATTACTCTGCCAGTTTGTGAATTGCTGTGCCCCTGAGCTCCATTTATCAAATCGTTGTTTGTGAGCTGACCGCAAGTCCAAAATTTCGGTTCAGGACCTATACTGGTTCCCGGCAGGGGGATGAGTCCTTGGTTAATTATTCTTCCTGCCGGGCAATTAGAGTGACAAATGCCCGTCCAAATGTCTAACAGCTACTCTCTCATTGGTTCTCCCTGTTCCCTTTCATCCTCTGCCAAATTGGCAACCTGTGTTATCCAGGAGGTTAAAGGGGCTGTCTCTCCAAGTTGAGAGATGGATAGTAAAGCAGTTGGAAAGTCAAACTGGAGCACCAGGAGAGGGACAATTAGTTGAGTTTTAGAAACCTTTCGTATACACAGTGTGTCCATTCTCTAGGTTTCACGTACATGTTATAGCTGTAGTAATATTCCCTTCCACCTGGAGAGTTTGGAACCATGGAATGGAGGCCATGCATTATTGCTTTAAACTGTCTGTGTTTGCTCACCCAGTCTCACCAATCCTCTCAGTCCCAAATGTCCAGCATTATGCCAAATCAAGCTGTAGTTGTAGATAGGTTCATTTCAGGTTTCATCAGAGACCCTGAAGGAATTGTAAAGAATTTCCCTGTTTTGTTGTTTGGTTATTGAAATTCCTTTTTATAGTGAGTTTGAGCTGATTCCCACTGCATTTTTATGCCAGTCTAGACACACTTGATCCCTTACGGAGACATATCAATATATAGGTTTGAAGATTCTTACTAGTCAGATATATTCCTCTGAGGGAAGTATGGGGTGTTGATTCCTTTTCAGTGAGGAAGGTGTGGATCTTTTCTATTCTGTATTTGGTTTCTGGAATGGAGCCTTTACTAATATCAAACTCTGGTTTTATGCAACACCCCACCTCTCCTTACCCCTTAAGCAGGTGTAAGAGTGTTTTCTAAATGTGAGACTCTCTTCTCTTTACTAACTCAGTTCATGTGTAGCCATGTTTACATGACCTTCATAAGTGATATCTTATGCTAAGTTTATTTTACTCTGTGACTAATTTAACTTAGAATCATCGTAACTGAATCCACTAAATTTGCTGCTACTGGCCTGATGACATTGATTTCATGGCAGAGAAATATTCCATCGTATGTAATTACCACAATCTCTTGAAAAAATTTTGTCTTTCCTGGGATATTTAAGGTGTAGCCTAGTTGAGGTTCTTGTAAGCAGTGCAGCCCTAAATTTTGGGGTGGCTCTGTCTTACTGATTTTCAGTTTTCCCGAGGTATATACCCTAGACTGGAAGTGCCCTTGTCTCTGTAGCTCTGTTGTTTACTTGTTTTAGGGAACAAAATGCACTCCTCCAGAGAGGCAGTTGGCAATTTACATCCCGCCCATCAGCATAACAAGGCTCCCTGTTCTCCAGGCCCTGTCTTGCCTTTCTGCTTTTTACCCATTTTGTGGATATCCCTTTTGACCTGTGGGAAGTGATACTTCTTTGTAGTGCAGATTTGCATTGCCCGCTTGCTTGCTTGGCCAAAAAGGGCGTATGCGTTTTCTCCTGAATATACTCAGGAGAAAATGCGTACGCCCTTTTTGGCCAAGTGCATCATTTTCGAAGTTGTGCCCCTCTTCCTGTGCTTTAAAAGCGATTCCAACGTATCTGTTGAAATCTGTTTCCTTCTATTCTGCCTCGCTTTCAATTCCGCCTCGTTGCCTTCCCTCAACAGATTTTTGTACGATAGTTGTCCTTTATTACTCTACCAGTTTGTGAATTGCTGTGCCCCTGAGCTCCATAATTTAACTCGTTTATTGTGAGCTGAACGCAAGTCCAATATTTTGGTTCAGGACCTATACTGGTTTGCGGTTGGTGGCTTAGACTTTGGTTAATTCTTCTTCCTCCCGGGAAATAAGAGTGACATGTGCCCGTCCAAATGCCTAACAGCTACTCTCTCATGGGTTCTCCCTCTTCCCTTTCATCCTCTGCCAAATTGGCAACCTGTGCAAAACAGGAGGTTAAAGGTGCAGTCTCTCCAAGCTGGGAGATTGATAGTAAAGCAGTTGGAAAGTCAAACCTGAGCACCAGCAGAGGGACTATTCGTTGAGTTTTAGAGACCTTTCGTATTCACAGTGTGTCCAGTCTCTAGGTCTCCCGTACATTTTATAGCTGTAGTAATATACTCTTCAACCTGGAGAGTTGGGACCCATGGAATGGTTGCCATGCATTATTGCTTTATAGGGTCTGCATTTGCTCACCCAATCTCACCAATCCTCTCAGTCCCATGTGTCCAGCCTTATGCCACATCCAGCTGTCATTGTAGATAGGGTCATTCCAGGTTTCATCAGAGACCCTGAAGGAATTGTAAAGAATTTCCCTGTTTTGTTGTTTTGTTTTTGAAATTCCCTTTTATAGTGGGTTTGAGATGATTCTCGCTGCCATGTTTATGCCAGTCTAGACACACTTGATTCCCTTACGGAGACATATCAATACATAGGTTTTAAGATTCTAACTAATCCAATATATTCCTCTGTGGGAAATATGGGGTTTTGAATCCCTTTCACTGAGGAAGGTGTAAGTCTTGGCTATTCCATAGTTGGTTTTTGAATGGTACCTGTGCTTATATCAAACTCTGGTTTTATGCATCACCCCACCTCTCCTTCCCCCTTAAGCAGGCATAAGAGTGTTTTCTAAATGTGAGACTCTGTTCTCTTTCCTAACTCAGTTCATATGTAGCCATGTTTACAGGATGTTCACAAGTGATATCTTATGATAAGTTTCTTTTTCTCTGTGACTTATTTCAGTTAGAATCATCGTACCTGAATCCACTCATTTAGCTGCTACTGGTCTTATGACATTGATTTCATAGCTGAGGGATATTCCATCGTATGTAAGTACCACAATTTTTTGAACCATTTTTATATTTCCTGGGATATTTAATGTGTACCCAAGTTGAGGTTCTTGTAAGCAGTGCAGCCCTAAATTTGAGGGTGGCTCTGTCTTATTGATTTTCAGTTTTCCCAAGGTATATTCCCTAGACTGGAAGTGCCCTTGGCTCTGTAGCTTTCTTGTTTACTTGTTTTAGGGAACACAATGCACTCCTCCAGTGAGGCAGTTGGCAATTTACATCCCGCCCATCAGCATAACAAGGCTCCCTGTTCTCCAGGGCCTGTCTAGCCTCTGGTTTTTACCCATTTTGTGGATGTCCCTTTTGACTGGTGGGAAGTGATACTTCTTTTTAGTGCAGATTTGCATTGCCCGCTTGCTTGCTTGGCCAGAAATGCCGTATGCGTTTTCTCCTGAATATATTCAGGAGAAAACACATACGCCATTTGTGGCCAGGTGCATCATTGTCGAAGTTCTGCCCATCTTCCTATGCTTTAAAGGCGATTCCAACGTGGCTCTTGAAATCTGTTTCCTGCTATTCTGCCTCGCTTTCAAGTCCGCCTGGTTGACTTCCCTCAACTGATTTTTGGACGATAGTTGCCCTTTATTACTCTGCCAGTTTGTTAATTGTTGTGTCCCTGAGCTCCATTTTTAACTCGTTTTTTGTGAGCTGAACGCAAGTCCAATATTTTGGTTCAGGACCTATACTGGTTTTTGGTGGGTGGCTGAGACTTTGGTTAATTCTTCTTCCTCCCGGGAAATAAGAAAGACATGTGCCCGTCCAAATGTCTAACAGCTACTCTCTCATTGGTTCTCCCTCTTGCCTTTCATCCTTTGCTAAATTGGCAACATGTGTACACCAGGAGGTTAAAGGTGCTGTCTCTACAAGTTGGGAGATTGATAGTAAAGCAGTTGGAACGTCAAACTGGAGCACAAGGAGAGGGATTATTCCTTGAGTTTTAGAGACCTTTCATATTCACAGTGTGTCCATTCTCTAGGTTTCCTGTACATGTTATAGCTGTAGTAATATTCCCTTCAACCTGGAGAGTTGTGACCAATGGAATGGCTGCCATGCATTATTGCATTAAAGGGTCTGCATTTGCTCACCCAATCTCACAAATCCTCTCAGTCCCATGTGTTCAGCCTTATGCCACATCCAGCTGTCATTATAGATAGGGTCATTCCAGGTTTCATCAGAGACCCTGAAGGAATTGTATAGAATTCCCCTGGTTTTTGTTTTATTTTTGAAATTCCTTTTTATAGTGGGTTTGAGCTGATTCTCACTGCCATGTTTATGCCAGTCTAGACACACTTGATTCCCTGACGGAGACATATCAATACATAGGTTTTAAGATTCTTACTAGTCAGATATATTCCTCTGCAGAAAATATACGTTTTTGAGTCCCTTTCCCCGAGGAAGTTGTAGGTCTTGTCTATTCCATAGTTGGTTTTTGGAACGGTACCTCTGCTTATATCAAACTCTGGTTTTATGCATCACCCCACCTCTCCTTCCCCCTTAAGCAGGCATAAGAGAGTTTTCTAAATGTGAGACACTGTTCTCTTTCCTCACTCACTTCATGTGTAGCCATGTTTACAGGATCTTCTTAAGTGATATCGTATGATAAGATTCTTTTTCTGTGTGACTTATTTCACTTAGAATCATCATACCTGAATCCACTCATTTTGCTGCTACTGGTCTTATGACATTGATTTCATGGCTGAGGGATATTCCATCGTACGTAAATACCACAATTTTTTGAACAATTTTTATCTTTCCTGGGATGTTTAAAGTGTACCCAAGTTGAGGTTCTTGTAAGCAGTGCATCCCTAAATTTTGGGGCGGCTCTGTCTTATTGATTTTCAGTTTTCCCAAGGTATATTCCCTAGACTGGAAGTGCCCTTCACTATGTAGCTCTGTTGTTTACTTGTTTTAGGGAACACAGTGCACTCCTCCAGAGAGGCAGTTGCCAACTTACATCCCGCCCATCAGCATAACAAGGCTCCCTGTTCTGCAGGCCCTCTCTTGCCTTTGTGGTTTTTACACATTTTGCCGATGTCCCTTTTGACCGGTGGGAAGGGATACTTCTTTGTAGTGCAGATTTGCATTGCCCGCCTGCTTGCTTGGCCAAAATGTGTGTATGCGTTTTCTCCAGAATATATTCAGGAGAAAACGAATAAACCATTTTTGGCCAAGTCCATCATTGTCGAAATTGTGCCCCTCTTCCTGTGCTTTACAGGTGATTCCAACGTACCTCTTGAAATCTGTTTCCTACAATTCTGCCTCGGTTTCAAGTCCGCCTCGTTGCCTTCCTTCAAAATATTTTTGGACGATAGTTGTCCTTTATTACTCTGCCAGTTTGTGAATTGCTGTGCCCCTGAGCTCCATTTATCAAATCGTTGTTTGTGAGCTGACCGCAAGTCCAAAATTTCGGTTCAGGACCTATACTGGTTCCCGGCAGGGGGATGAGTCCTTGGTTAATTATTCTTCCTGCCGGGCAATTAGAGTGACAAATGCCCGTCCAAATGTCTAACAGCTACTCTCTCATTGGTTCTCCCTGTTCCCTTTCATCCTCTGCCAAATTGGCAACCTGTGTTATCCAGGAGGTTAAAGGGGCTGTCTCTCCAAGTTGAGAGATGGATAGTAAAGCAGTTGGAAAGTCAAACTGGAGCACCAGGAGAGGGACAATTAGTTGAGTTTTAGAAACCTTTCGTATACACAGTGTGTCCATTCTCTAGGTTTCACGTACATGTTATAGCTGTAGTAATATTCCCTTCCACCTGGAGAGTTTGGAACCATGGAATGGAGGCCATGCATTATTGCTTTAAACTGTCTGTGTTTGCTCACCCAGTCTCACCAATCCTCTCAGTCCCAAATGTCCAGCATTATGCCAAATCAAGCTGTAGTTGTAGATAGGTTCATTTCAGGTTTCATCAGAGACCCTGAAGGAATTGTAAAGAATTTCCCTGTTTTGTTGTTTGGTTATTGAAATTCCTTTTTATAGTGAGTTTGAGCTGATTCCCACTGCATTTTTATGCCAGTCTAGACACACTTGATCCCTTACGGAGACATATCAATATATAGGTTTGAAGATTCTTACTAGTCAGATATATTCCTCTGAGGGAAGTATGGGGTGTTGATTCCTTTTCAGTGAGGAAGGTGTGGATCTTTTCTATTCTGTATTTGGTTTCTGGAATGGAGCCTTTACTAATATCAAACTCTGGTTTTATGCAACACCCCACCTCTCCTTACCCCTTAAGCAGGTGTAAGAGTGTTTTCTAAATGTGAGACTCTCTTCTCTTTACTAACTCAGTTCATGTGTAGCCATGTTTACATGACCTTCATAAGTGATATCTTATGCTAAGTTTATTTTACTCTGTGACTAATTTAACTTAGAATCCTCGTAACTGAATCCACTAAATTTGATGCTACTGGCCTGATGACATTGATTTCATGGCAGAGAAATATTCCATCGTATGTAATTACCACAATCTCTTGAAAAAATTTTGTCTTTCCTGGGATATTTAAGGTGTAGCCTAGTTGAGGTTCTTGTAAGCAGTGCAGCCCTAAATTTTGGGGTGGCTCTGTCTTACTGATTTTCAGTTTTCCCAAGGTATATACCCTAGACTGGAAGTGCCCTTGTCTCTGTAGCTCTGTTGTTTACTTGTTTTAGGGAACAAAATGCACTCCTCCAGAGAGGCAGTTGGCAATTTACATCCCGCCCATCAGCATAACAAGGCTCCCTGTTCTCCAGGCCCTGTCTTGCCTTTCTGCTTTTTACCCATTTTGTGGATATCCCTTTTGACCTGTGGGAAGTGATACTTCTTTGTAGTGCAGATTTGCATTGCCTGCTTGCTTGCTTGGCCAAAAAGGGCGTATGCGTTTTCTCCTGAATATACTCAGGAGAAAATGCGTACGCCCTTTTTGGCCAAGTGCATCATTTTCGAAGTTGTGCCCCTCTTCCTGTGCTTTAAAAGCGATTCCAACGTATCTGTTGAAATCTGTTTCCTTCTATTCTGCCTCGTTTTCAATTCCGCCTCGTTGCCTTCCCTCAACAGATTTTTGTACGATAGTTGTCCTTTATTACTCTACCAGTTTGTGAATTGCTGTGCCCCTGAGCTCCATAATTTAACTCGTTTATTGTGAGCTGAACGCAAGTCCAATATTTTGGTTCAGGACCTATACTGGTTTGCGGTGGGTGGCTTAGACTTTGGTTAATTCTTCTTCCTCCCGGGAAATAAGAGTGACATGTGCCCGTCCAAATGCCTAACAGCTACTCTCTCATGGGTTCTCCCTCTTCCCTTTCATCCTCTGCCAAATTGGCAACCTGTGCAAAACAGGAGGTTAAAGGTGCAGTCTCTCCAAGCTGGGAGATTGATAGTAAAGCAGTTGGAAAGTCAAACCTGAGCACCAGCAGAGGGACTATTCGTTGAGTTTTAGAGACCTTTCGTATTCACAGTGTGTCCAGTCTCTAGGTCTCCCGTACATTTTATAGCTGTAGTAATATACTCTTCAACCTGGAGAGTTGGGACCCATGGAATGGTTGCCATGCATTATTGCTTTATAGGGTCTGCATTTGCTCACCCAATCTCACCAATCCTCTCAGTCCCATGTGTCCAGCCTTATGCCACATCCAGCTGTCATTGTAGATAGGGTCATTCCAGGTTTCATCAGAGAGCCTGAAGGAATTGTAAAGAATTTCCCTGTTTTGTTGTTTTGTTTTTGAAATTCCCTTTTATAGTGGGTTTGAGATGATTCTCGCTGCCATGTTTATGCCAGTCTAGACACACTTGATTCCCTTACGGAGACATATCAATACATAGGTTTTAAGATTCTAACTAATCCAATATATTCCTCTGTGGGAAATATGGGGTTTTGAATCCCTTTCACTGAGGAAGGTGTAAGTCTTGGCTATTCCATAGTTGGTTTTTGAATGGTACCTGTGCTTATATCAAACTCTGGTTTTATGCATCACCCCACCTCTCCTTCCCCCTTAAGCAGGCATAAGAGTGTTTTCTAAATGTGAGACTCTGTTCTCTTTCCTAACTCAGTTCATATGTAGCCATGTTTACAGGATGTTCACAAGTGATATCTTATGATAAGTTTCTTTTTCTGTGTGACTTATTTCAGTTAGAATCATCGTACCTGAATCCACTCATTTAGCTGCTACTGGTCTTATGACATTGATTTCATAGCTGAGGGATATTCCATCGTATGTAAGTACCACAATTTTTTGAACCATTTTTATATTTCCTGGGATATTTAATGTGTACCCAAGTTGAGGTTCTTGTAAGCAGTGCAGCCCTAAATTTGAGGGTGGCTCTGTCTTATTGATTTTCAGTTTTCCCAAGGTATATTCCCTAGACTGGAAGTGCCCTTGGCTCTGTAGCTTTCTTGTTTACTTGTTTTAGGGAACACAATGCACTCCTCCAGTGAGGCAGTTGGCAATTTACATCCCGCCCATCAGCATAACAAGGCTCCCTGTTCTCCAGGGCCTGTCTAGCCTCTGGTTTTTACCCATTTTGTGGATGTCCCTTTTGACTGGTGGGAAGTGATACTTCTTTTTAGTGCAGATTTGCATTGCCCGCTTGCTTGCTTGGCCAGAAATGCCGTATGCGTTTTCTCCTGAATATATTCAGGAGAAAACGCATACGCCATTTGTGGCCAGGTGCATCATTGTCGAAGTTCTGCCCATCTTCCTATGCTTTAAAGGCGATTCCAACGTGGCTCTTGAAATCTGTTTCCTGCTATTCTGCCTCGCTTTCAAGTCCGCCTGGTTGACTTCCCTCAACTGATTTTTGGACGATAGTTGCCCTTTATTACTCTGCCAGTTTGTTAATTGTTGTGTCCCTGAGCTCCATTTTTAACTCGTTTTTTGTGAGCTGAACGCAAGTCCAATATTTTGGTTCAGGACCTATACTGGTTTTTGGTGGGTGGCTGAGACTTTGGTTAATTCTTCTTCCTCCCGGGAAATAAGAAAGACATGTGCCCGTCCAAATGTCTAACAGCTACTCTCTCATTGGTTCTCCCTCTTGCCTTTCATCCTTTGCTAAATTGGCAACATGTGTACACCAGGAGGTTAAAGGTGCTGTCTCTACAAGTTGGGAGATTGATAGTAAAGCAGTTGGAACGTCAAACTGGAGCACAAGGAGAGGGATTATTCCTTGAGTTTTAGAGACCATTCATATTCACAGTGTGTCCATTCTCTAGGTTTCCTGTACATGTTATAGCTGTAGTAATATTCCCTTCAACCTGGAGAGTTGTGACCAATGGAATGGCTGCCATGCATTATTGCATTAAAGGGTCTGCATTTGCTCACCCAATCTCACAAATCCTCTCAGTCCCATGTGTTCAGCCTTATGCCACATCCAGCTGTCATTATAGATAGGGTCATTCCAGGTTTCATCAGAGACCCTGAAGGAATTGTATAGAATTCCCCTGGTTTTTGTTTTATTTTTGAAATTCCTTTTTATAGTGGGTTTGAGCTGATTCTCACTGCCATGTTTATGCCAGTCTAGACACACTTGATTCCCTGACGGAGACATATCAATACATAGGATTTAAGATTCTTACTAGTCAGATATATTCCTCTGCAGAAAATATACGTTTTTGAGTCCCTTTCCCCGAGGAAGTTGTAGGTCTTGTCTATTCCATAGTTGGTTTTTGGAACGGTACCTGTGCTTATATCAAACTCTGGTTTTATGCATCACCCCACCTCTCCTTCCCCCTTAAGCAGGCATAAGAGAGTTTTCTAAATGTGAGACACTGTTCTCTTTCCTCACTCACTTCATGTGTAGCCATGTTTACAGGATCTTCTTAAGTGATATCGTATGATAAGATTCTTTTTCTGTGTGACTTATTTCACTTAGAATCATCATACCTGAATCCACTCATTTTGCTGCTACTGGTCTTATGACATTGATTTCATGGCTGAGGGATATTCCATCGTATGTAAATACCACAATTTTTTGAACAATTTTTATCTTTCCTGGGATGTTTAAAGTGTACCCAAGTTGAGGTTCTTGTAAGCAGTGCATCCCTAAATTTTGGGGCGGCTCTGTCTTATTGATTTTCAGTTTTCCCAAGGTATATTCCCTAGACTGGAAGTGCCCTTCACTATGTAGCTCTGTTGTTTACTTGTTTTAGGGAACACAGTGCACTCCTCCAGAGAGGCAGTTGCCAACTTACATCCCGCCCATCAGCATAACAAGGCTCCCTGTTCTGCAGGCCCTCTCTTGCCTTTGTGGTTTTTACACATTTTGCCGATGTCCCTTTTGACCGGTGGGAAGGGATACTTCTTTGTAGTGCAGATTTGCATTGCCCGCCTGCTTGCTTGGCCAAAATGTGTGTATGCGTTTTCTCCAGAATATATTCAGGAGAAAACGAATAAACCATTTTTGGCCAAGTCCATCATTGTCGAAATTGTGCCCCTCTTCCTGTGCTTTACAGGTGATTCCAACGTACCTCTTGAAATCTGTTTCCTACAATTCTGCCTCGGTTTCAAGTCCGCCTCGTTGCCTTCCTTCAAAATATTTTTGGACGATAGTTGTCCTTTATTACTCTGCCAGTTTGTGAATTGCTGTGCCCCTGAGCTCCATTTATCAAATCGTTGTTTGTGAGCTGACCGCAAGTCCAAAATTTCGGTTCAGGACCTATACTGGTTCCCGGCAGGGGGATGAGTCCTTGGTTAATTATTCTTCCTGCCGGGCAATTAGAGTGACAAATGCCCGTCCAAATGTCTAACAGCTACTCTCTCATTGGTTCTCCCTGTTCCCTTTCATCCTCTGCCAAATTGGCAACCTGTGTTATCCAGGAGGTTAAAGGGGCTGTCTCTCCAAGTTGAGAGATGGATAGTAAAGCAGTTGGAAAGTCAAACTGGAGCACCAGGAGAGGGACAATTAGTTGAGTTTTAGAAACCTTTCGTATACACAGTGTGTCCATTCTCTAGGTTTCACGTACATGTTATAGCTGTAGTAATATTCCCTTCCACCTGGAGAGTTTGGAACCATGGAATGGAGGCCATGCATTATTGCTTTAAACTGTCTGTGTTTGCTCACCCAGTCTCACCAATCCTCTCAGTCCCAAATGTCCAGCATTATGCCAAATCAAGCTGTAGTTGTAGATAGGT
The DNA here is from genome assembly GCF_964341445.2 of Mesoplodon mirus. Lineage (NCBI taxonomy): Eukaryota > Metazoa > Chordata > Mammalia > Artiodactyla > Ziphiidae > Mesoplodon > Mesoplodon mirus. The sequence continues at coordinate 140,543 of NW_028295671.1, forward strand.
TCATTTCAGGTTTCATCAGAGACCCTGAAGGAATTGTAAAGAATTTCCCTGTTTTGTTGTTTGGTTATTGAAATTCCTTTTTATAGTGAGTTTGAGCTGATTCCCACTGCATTTTTATGCCAGTCTAGACACACTTGATCCCTTACGGAGACATATCAATATATAGGTTTGAAGATTCTTACTAGTCAGATATATTCCTCTGAGGGAAGTATGGGGTGTTGATTCCTTTTCAGTGAGGAAGGTGTGGATCTTTTCTATTCTGTATTTGGTTTCTGGAATGGAGCCTTTACTAATATCAAACTCTGGTTTTATGCAACACCCCACCTCTCCTTACCCCTTAAGCAGGTGTAAGAGTGTTTTCTAAATGTGAGACTCTTCTCTTTACTAACTCAGTTCATGTGTAGCCATGTTTACATGACCTTCATAAGTGATATCTTATGCTAAGTTTATTTTACTCTGTGACTAATTTAACTTAGAATCCTCGTAACTGAATCCACTAAATTTGCTGCTACTGGCCTGATGACATTGATTTCATGGCAGAGAAATATTCCATCGTATGTAATTACCACAATCTCTTGAAAAAATTTTGTCTTTCCTGGGATATTTAAGGTGTAGCCTAGTTGAGGTTCTTGTAAGCAGTGCAGCCCTAAATTTTGGGGTGGCTCTGTCTTACTGATTTTCAGTTTTCCCGAGGTATATACCCTAGACTGGAAGGGTCCCTTGTCTCTGTAGCTCTGTTGTTTACTTGTTTTAGGGAACAAAATGCACTCCTCCAGAGAGGCAGTTGGCAATTTACATCCCGCCCATCAGCATAACAAGGCTCCCTGTTCTCCAGGCCCTGTCTTGCCTTTCTGCTTTTTACCCATTTTGTGGATATCCCTTTTGACCTGTGGGAAGTGATACTTCTTTGTAGTGCAGATTTGCATTGCCTGCTTGCTTGCTTGGCCAAAAAGGGCGTATGCGTTTTCTCCTGAATATACTCAGGAGAAAATGCATACGCCCTTTTTGGCCAAGTGCATCATTTTCGAAGTTGTGCCCCTCTTCCTGTGCTTTAAAAGCGATTCCAACGTATCTGTTGAAATCTGTTTCCTTCTATTCTGCCTCGCTTTCAATTCCGCCTCGTTGCCTTCCCTCAACAGATTTTTGTACGATAGTTGTCCTTTATTACTCTACCAGTTTGTGAATTGCTGTGCCCCTGAGCTCCATAATTTAACTCGTTTATTGTGAGCTGAACGCAAGTCCAATATTTTGGTTCAGGACCTATACTGGTTTGCGGTGGGTGGCTTAGACTTTGGTTAATTCTTCTTCCTCCCGGGAAATAAGAGTGACATGTGCCCGTCCAAATGCCTAACAGCTACTCTCTCATGGGTTCTCCCTCTTCCCTTTCATCCTCTGCCAAATTGGCAACCTGTGCAAAACAGGAGGTTAAAGGTGCAGTCTCTCCAAGCTGGGAGATTGATAGTAAAGCAGTTGGAAAGTCAAACCTGAGCACCAGCAGAGGGACTATTCGTTGAGTTTTAGAGACCTTTCGTATTCACAGTGTGTCCAGTCTCTAGGTCTCCCGTACATTTTATAGCTGTAGTAATATACTCTTCAACCTGGAGAGTTGGGACCCATGGAATGGTTGCCATGCATTGTTGCTTTATAGGGTCTGCATTTGCTCACCCAATCTCACCAATCCTCTCAGTCCCATGTGTCCAGCCTTATGCCACATCCAGCTGTCATTGTAGATAGGGTCATTCCAGGTTTCATCAGAGAGCCTGAAGGAATTGTAAAGAATTTCCCTGTTTTGTTGTTTTGTTTTTGAAATTCCCTTTTATAGTGGGTTTGAGATGATTCTCGCTGCCATGTTTATGCCAGTCTAGACACACTTGATTCCCTTACGGAGACATATCAATACATAGGTTTTAAGATTCTAACTAATCCAATATATTCCTCTGTGGGAAATATGGGGTTTTGAATCCCTTTCACTGAGGAAGGTGTAAGTCTTGGCTATTCCATAGTTGGTTTTTGAATGGTACCTGTGCTTATATCAAACTCTGGTTTTATGCATCACCACACCTCTCCTTCCCCCTTAAGCAGGCATAAGAGTGTTTTCTAAATGTGAGACTCTGTTCTCTTTCCTAACTCAGTTCATATGTAGCCATGTTTACAGGATGTTCACAAGTGATATCTTATGATAAGTTTCTTTTTCTCTGTGACTTATTTCAGTTAGAATCATCGTACCTGAATCCACTCATTTAGCTGCTACTGGTCTTATGACATTGATTTCATAGCTGAGGGATATTCCATCGTATGTAAGTACCACAATTTTTTGAACCATTTTTATATTTCCTGGGATATTTAATGTGTACCCAAGTTGAGGTTCTTGTAAGCAGTGCAGCCCTAAATTTGAGGGTGGCTCTGTCTTATTGATTTTCAGTTTTCCCAAGGTATATTCCCTAGACTGGAAGTGCCCTTGGCTCTGTCGCTTTCTTGTTTACGTGTTTTAGGGAACACAATGCACTCCTCCAGTGAGGCAGTTGGCAATTTACATCCCGCCCATCAGCATAACAAGGCTCCCTGTTCTCCAGGGCCTGTCTAGCCTCTGGTTTTTACCCATTTTGTGGATGTCCCTTTTGACTGGTGGGAAGTGATACTTCTTTTTAGTGCAGATTTGCATTGCCCGCTTGCTTGCTTGGCCAGAAATGCCGTATGCGTTTTCTCCTGAATATATTCAGGAGAAAACGCATACGCCATTTGTGGCCAGGTGCATCATTGTCGAAGTTCTGCCCATCTTCCTATGCTTTAAAGGCGATTCCAACGTGGCTCTTGAAATCTGTTTCCTGCTATTCTGCCTCGCTTTCAAGTCCGCCTGGTTGACTTCCCTCAACTGATTTTTGGACGATAGTTGCCCTTTATTACTCTGCCAGTTTGTTAATTGTTGTGTCCCTGAGCTCCATTTTTAACTCGTTTTTTGTGAGCTGAACGCAAGTCCAATATTTTGGTTCAGGACCTATACTGGTTTTTGGTGGGTGGCTGAGACTTTGGTTAATTCTTCTTCCTCCCGGGAAATAAGAAAGACATGTGCCCGTCCAAATGTCTAACAGCTACTCTCTCATTGGTTCTCCCTCTTGCCTTTCATCCTTTGCTAAATTGGCAACATGTGTACACCAGGAGGTTAAAGGTGCTGTCTCTACAAGTTGGGAGATTGATAGTAAAGCAGTTGGAAAGTCAAACCTGAGCACCAGCAGAGGGACTATTCGTTGAGTTTTAGAGACCTTTCGTATTCACAGTGTGTCCAGTCTCTAGGTTTCCCGTACATTTTATAGCTGTAGTAATATACTCTTCAACCTGGAGAGTTGGGACCCATGGAATGGTTGCCATGCATTATTGCTTTATAGGGTCTGCATTTGCTCACCCAATCTCACCAATCCTCTCAGTCCCATGTGTCCAGCCTTATGCCACATCCAGCTGTCATTGTAGATAGGGTCATTCCAGGTTTCATCAGAGACCCTGAAGGAATTGTAAAGAATTTCCCTGTTTTGTTGTTTTGTTTTTGAAATTCCCTTTTATAGTGGGTTTGAGATGATTCTCGCTGCCATGTTTATGCCAGTCTAGACACACTTGATTCCCTTACGGAGACATATCAATACATAGGTTTTAAGATTCTAACTAATCCAATATATTCCTCTGTGGGAAATATGGGGTTTTGAATCCCTTTCACTGAGGAAGGTGTAAGTCTTGGCTATTCCATAGTTGGTTTTTGAATGGTACCTGTGCTTATATCAAACTCTGGTTTTATGCATCACCCCACCTCTCCTTCCCCCTTAAGCAGGCATAAGAGTGTTTTCTAAATGTGAGACTCTGTTCTCTTTCCTAACTCAGTTCATATGTAGCCATGTTTACAGGATGTTCACAAGTGATATCTTATGATAAGTTTCTTTTTCTGTGTGACTTATTTCAGTTAGAATCATCGTACCTGAATCCACTCATTTAGCTGCTACTGGTCTTATGACATTGATTTCATAGCTGAGGGATATTCCATCGTATGTAAGTACCACAATTTTTTGAACCATTTTTATATTTCCTGGGATATTTAATGTGTACCCAAGTTGAGGTTCTTGTAAGCAGTGCAGCCCTAAATTTGAGGGTGGCTCTGTCTTATTGATTTTCAGTTTTCCCAAGGTATATTCCCTAGACTGGAAGTGCCCTTGGCTCTGTCGCTTTCTTGTTTACTTGTTTTAGGGAACACAATGCACTCCTCCAGTGAGGCAGTTGGCAATTTACATCCCGCCCATCAGCATAACAAGGCTCCCTGTTCTCCAGGGCCTGTCTAGCCTCTGGTTTTTACCCATTTTGTGGATGTCCCTTTTGACTGGTGGGAAGTGATACTTCTTTGTAGTGCAGATTTGCATTGCCCGCTTGCTTGCTTGGCCAGAAATGCCGTATGCGTTTTCTCCTGAATATATTCAGGAGAAAACGCATACGCCATTTGTGGCCAGGTGCATCATTGTCGAAGTTCTGCCCATCTTCCTATGCTTTAAAGGCGATTCCAACGTGGCTCTTGAAATCTGTTTCCTGCTATTCTGCCTCGCTTTCAAGTCCGCCTGGTTGACTTCCCTCAACTGATTTTTGGACGATAGTTGCCCTTTATTACTCTGCCAGTTTGTTAATTGTTGTGTCCCTGAGCTCCATTTTTAACTCGTTTTTTGTGAGCTGAACGCAAGTCCAATATTTTGGTTCAGGACCTATACTGGTTTTTGGTGGGTGGCTGAGACTTTGGTTAATTCTTCTTCCTCCCGGGAAATAAGAAAGACATGTGCCCGTCCAAATGTCTAACAGCTACTCTCTCATTGGTTCTCCCTCTTGCCTTTCATCCTTTGCTAAATTGGCAACATGTGTACACCAGGAGGTTAAAGGTGCTGTCTCTACAAGTTGGGAGATTGATAGTAAAGCAGTTGGAACGTCAAACTGGAGCACAAGGAGAGGGATTATTCCTTGAGTTTTAGAGACCTTTCATATTCACAGTGTGTCCATTCTCTAGGTTTCCTGTACATGTTATAGCTGTAGTAATATTCCCTTCAACCTGGAGAGTTGTGACCAATGGAATGGCTGCCATGCATTATTGCATTAAAGGGTCTGCATTTGCTCACCCAATCTCACAAATCCTCTCAGTCCCATGTGTTCAGCCTTATGCCACATCCAGCTCTCATTATAGATAGGGTCATTCCAGGTTTCATCAGAGACCCTGAAGGAATTGTATAGAATTTCCCTGGTTTTTGTTTTATTTTTGAAATTCCTTTTTATAGTGGGTTTGAGCTGATTCTCACTGCCATGTTTATGCCAGTCTAGACACACTTGATTCCCTGACGGAGACATATCAATACATAGGTTTTAAGATTCTTACTAGTCAGATATATTCCTCTGCAGAAAATATACGTTTTTGAGTCCCTTTCCCCGAGGAAGTTGTAGGTCTTGTCTATTCCATAGTTGGTTTTTGGAACGGTACCTGTGCTTATATCAAACTCTGGTTTTATGCATCACCCCACCTCTCCTTCCCCCTTAAGCAGGCATAAGAGAGTTTTCTAAATGTGAGACACTGTTCTCTTTCCTCACTCACTTCATGTGTAGCCATGTTTACAGGATCTTCTTAAGTGATATCGTATGATAAGATTCTTTTTCTGTGTGACTTATTTCACTTAGAATCATCATACCTGAATCCACTCATTTTGCTGCTACTGGTCTTATGACATTGATTTCATGGCTGAGGGATATTCCATCGTACGTAAATACCACAATTTTTTGAACAATTTTTAACTTTCCTGGGATGTTTAAAGTGTACCCAAGTTGAGGTTCTTGTAAGCAGTGCATCCCTAAATTTTGGGGCGGCTCTGTCTTATTGATTTTCAGTTTTCCCAAGGTATATTCCCTAGACTGGAAGTGCCCTTCACTATGTAGCTCTGTTGTTTACTTGTTTTAGGGAACACAGTGCACTCCTCCAGAGAGGCAGTTGCCAACTTACATCCCGCCCATCAGCATAACAAGGCTCCCTGTTCTGCAGGCCCTCTCTTGCCTTTGTGGTTTTTACACATTTTGCCGATGTCCCTTTTGACCGGTGGGAAGGGATACTTCTTTGTAGTGCAGATTTGCATTGCCCGCCTGCTTGCTTGGCCAAAAAGTGTGTATGCGTTTTCTCCAGAATATATTCAGGAGAAAACGAATAAACCATTTTTGGCCAAGTCCATCATTGTCGAAATTGTGCCCCTCTTCCTGTGCTTTACAGGTGATTCCAACGTACCTCTTGAAATCTGTTTCCTGCAATTCTGCCTCGGTTTCAAGTCCGCCTCGTTGCCTTCCTTCAAAATATTTTTGGACGATAGTTGTCCTTTATTACTCTGCCAGTTTGTGAATTGCTGTGCCCCTGAGCTCCATTTATCAAATCGTTGTTTGTGAGCTGACCGCAAGTCCAAAATTTCGGTTCAGGACCTATACTGGTTCCCGGCAGGGGGATGAGTCCTTGGTTAATTATTCTTCCTGCCGGGCAATTAGAGTGACAAATGCCCGTCCAAATGTCTAACAGCTACTCTCTCATTGGTTCTCCCTGTTCCCTTTCATCCTCTGCCAAATTGGCAACCTGTGTTATCCAGGAGGTTAAAGGGGCTGTCTCTCCAAGTTGAGAGATGGATAGTAAAGCAGTTGGAAAGTCAAACTGGAGCACCAGGAGAGGGACAATTAGTTGAGTTTTAGAAACCTTTCGTATACACAGTGTGTCCATTCTCTAGGTTTCACGTACATGTTATAGCTGTAGTAATATTCCCTTCCACCTGGAGAGTTTGGAACCATGGAATGGAGGCCATGCATTATTGCTTTAAACTGTCTGTGTTTGCTCACCCAGTCTCACCAATCCTCTCAGTCCCAAATGTCCAGCATTATGCCAAATCAAGCTGTAGTTGTAGATAGGTTCATTTCAGGTTTCATCAGAGACCCTGAAGGAATTGTAAAGAATTTCCCTGTTTTGTTGTTTGGTTATTGAAATTCCTTTTTATAGTGAGTTTGAGCTGATTCCCACTGCATTTTTATGCCAGTCTAGACACACTTGATCCCTTACGGAGACATATCAATATATAGGTTTGAAGATTCTTACTAGTCAGATATATTCCTCTGAGGGAAGTATGGGGTGTTGATTCCTTTTCAGTGAGGAAGGTGTGGATCTTTTCTATTCTGTATTTGGTTTCTGGAATGGAGCCTTTACTAATATCAAACTCTGGTTTTATGCAACACCCCACCTCTCCTTACCCCTTAAGCAGGTGTAAGAGTGTTTTCTAAATGTGAGACTCTTCTCTTTACTAACTCAGTTCATGTGTAGCCATGTTTACATGACCTTCATAAGTGATATCTTATGCTAAGTTTATTTTACTCTGTGACTAATTTAACTTAGAATCCTCGTAACTGAATCCACTAAATTTGCTGCTACTGGCCTGATGACATTGATTTCATGGCAGAGAAATATTCCATCGTATGTAATTACCACAATCTCTTGAAAAAATTTTGTCTTTCCTGGGATATTTAAGGTGTAGCCTAGTTGAGGTTCTTGTAAGCAGTGCAGCCCTAAATTTTGGGGTGGCTCTGTCTTACTGATTTTCAGTTTTCCCGAGGTATATACCCTAGACTGGAAGGGTCCCTTGTCTCTGTAGCTCTGTTGTTTACTTGTTTTAGGGAACAAAATGCACTCCTCCAGAGAGGCAGTTGGCAATTTACATCCCGCCCATCAGCATAACAAGGCTCCCTGTTCTCCAGGCCCTGTCTTGCCTTTCTGCTTTTTACCCATTTTGTGGATATCCCTTTTGACCTGTGGGAAGTGATACTTCTTTGTAGTGCAGATTTGCATTGCCTGCTTGCTTGCTTGGCCAAAAAGGGCGTATGCGTTTTCTCCTGAATATACTCAGGAGAAAATGCGTACGCCCTTTTTGGCCAAGTGCATCATTTTCGAAGTTGTGCCCCTCTTCCTGTGCTTTAAAAGCGATTCCAACGTATCTGTTGAAATCTGTTTCCTTCTATTCTGCCTCGCTTTCAATTCCGCCTCGTTGCCTTCCCTCAACAGATTTTTGTACGATAGTTGTCCTTTATTACTCTACCAGTTTGTGAATTGCTGTGCCCCTGAGCTCCATAATTTAACTCGTTTATTGTGAGCTGAACGCAAGTCCAATATTTTGGTTCAGGACCTATACTGGTTTGCGGTGGGTGGCTTAGACTTTGGTTAATTCTTCTTCCTCCCGGGAAATAAGAGTGACATGTGCCCGTCCAAATGCCTAACAGCTACTCTCTCATGGGTTCTCCCTCTTCCCTTTCATCCTCTGCCAAATTGGCAACCTGTGCAAAACAGGAGGTTAAAGGTGCAGTCTCTCCAAGCTGGGAGATTGATAGTAAAGCAGTTGGAAAGTCAAACCTGAGCACCAGCAGAGGGACTATTCGTTGAGTTTTAGAGACCTTTCGTATTCACAGTGTGTCCAGTCTCTAGGTCTCCCGTACATTTTATAGCTGTAGTAATATACTCTTCAACCTGGAGAGTTGGGACCCATGGAATGGTTGCCATGCATTGTTGCTTTATAGGGTCTGCATTTGCTCACCCAATCTCACCAATCCTCTCAGTCCCATGTGTCCAGCCTTATGCCACATCCAGCTGTCATTGTAGATAGGGTCATTCCAGGTTTCATCAGAGAGCCTGAAGGAATTGTAAAGAATTTCCCTGTTTTGTTGTTTTGTTTTTGAAATTCCCTTTTATAGTGGGTTTGAGATGATTCTCGCTGCCATGTTTATGCCAGTCTAGACACACTTGATTCCCTTACAGAGACATATCAATACATAGGTTTTAAGATTCTAACTAATCCAATATATTCCTCTGTGGGAAATATGGGGTTTTGAATCCCTTTCACTGAGGAAGGTGTAAGTCTTGGCTATTCCATAGTTGGTTTTTGAATGGTACCTGTGCTTATATCAAACTCTGGTTTTATGCATCACCACACCTCTCCTTCCCCCTTAAGCAGGCATAAGAGTGTTTTCTAAATGTGAGACTCTGTTCTCTTTCCTAACTCAGTTCATATGTAGCCATGTTTACAGGATGTTCACAAGTGATATCTTATGATAAGTTTCTTTTTCTCTGTGACTTATTTCAGTTAGAATCATCGTACCTGAATCCACTCATTTAGCTGCTACTGGTCTTATGACATTGATTTCATAGCTGAGGGATATTCCATCGTATGTAAGTACCACAATTTTTTGAACCATTTTTATATTTCCTGGGATATTTAATGTGTACCCAAGTTGAGGTTCTTGTAAGCAGTGCAGCCCTAAATTTGAGGGTGGCTCTGTCTTATTGATTTTCAGTTTTCCCAAGGTATATTCCCTAGACTGGAAGTGCCCTTGGCTCTGTCGCTTTCTTGTTTACGTGTTTTAGGGAACACAATGCACTCCTCCAGTGAGGCAGTTGGCAATTTACATCCCGCCCATCAGCATAACAAGGCTCCCTGTTCTCCAGGGCCTGTCTAGCCTCTGGTTTTTACCCATTTTGTGGATGTCCCTTTTGACTGGTGGGAAGTGATACTTCTTTTTAGTGCAGATTTGCATTGCCCGCTTGCTTGCTTGGCCAGAAATGCCGTATGCGTTTTCTCCTGAATATATTCAGGAGAAAACGCATACGCCATTTGTGGCCAGGTGCATCATTGTCGAAGTTCTGCCCATCTTCCTATGCTTTAAAGGCGATTCCAACGTGGCTCTTGAAATCTGTTTCCTGCTATTCTGCCTCGCTTTCAAGTCCGCCTGGTTGACTTCCCTCAACTGATTTTTGGACGATAGTTGCCCTTTATTACTCTGCCAGTTTGTTAATTGTTGTGTCCCTGAGCTCCATTTTTAACTCGTTTTTTGTGAGCTGAACGCAAGTCCAATATTTTGGTTCAGGACCTATACTGGTTTTTGGTGGGTGGCTGAGACTTTGGTTAATTCTTCTTCCTCCCGGGAAATAAGAAAGACATGTGCCCGTCCAAATGTCTAACAGCTACTCTCTCATTGGTTCTCCCTCTTGCCTTTCATCCTTTGCTAAATTGGCAACATGTGTACACCAGGAGGTTAAAGGTGCTGTCTCTACAAGTTGGGAGATTGATAGTAAAGCAGTTGGAAAGTCAAACCTGAGCACCAGCAGAGGGACTATTCGTTGAGTTTTAGAGACCTTTCGTATTCACAGTGTGTCCAGTCTCTAGGTTTCCCGTACATTTTATAGCTGTAGTAATATACTCTTCAACCTGGAGAGTTGGGACCCATGGAATGGTTGCCATGCATTATTGCTTTATAGGGTCTGCATTTGCTCACCCAATCTCACCAATCCTCTCAGTCCCATGTGTCCAGCCTTATGCCACATCCAGCTGTCATTGTAGATAGGGTCATTCCAGGTTTCATCAGAGACCCTGAAGGAATTGTAAAGAATTTCCCTGTTTTGTTGTTTTGTTTTTGAAATTCCCTTTTATAGTGGGTTTGAGATGATTCTCGCTGCCATGTTTATGCCAGTCTAGACACACTTGATTCCCTTACGGAGACATATCAATACATAGGTTTTAAGATTCTAACTAATCCAATATATTCCTCTGTGGGAAATATGGGGTTTTGAATCCCTTTCACTGAGGAAGGTGTAAGTCTTGGCTATTCCATAGTTGGTTTTTGAATGGTACCTGTGCTTATATCAAACTCTGGTTTTATGCATCACCCCACCTCTCCTTCCCCCTTAAGCAGGCATAAGAGTGTTTTCTAAATGTGAGACTCTGTTCTCTTTCCTAACTCAGTTCATATGTAGCCATGTTTACAGGATGTTCACAAGTGATATCTTATGATAAGTTTCTTTTTCTGTGTGACTTATTTCAGTTAGAATCATCGTACCTGAATCCACTCATTTAGCTGCTACTGGTCTTATGACATTGATTTCATAGCTGAGGGATATTCCATCGTATGTAAGTACCACAATTTTTTGAACCATTTTTATATTTCCTGGGATATTTAATGTGTACCCAAGTTGAGGTTCTTGTAAGCAGTGCAGCCCTAAATTTGAGGGTGGCTCTGTCTTATTGATTTTCAGTTTTCCCAAGGTATATTCCCTAGACTGGAAGTGCCCTTGGCTCTGTCGCTTTCTTGTTTACTTGTTTTAGGGAACACAATGCACTCCTCCAGTGAGGCAGTTGGCAATTTACATCCCGCCCATCAGCATAACAAGGCTCCCTGTTCTCCAGGGCCTGTCTAGCCTCTGGTTTTTACCCATTTTGTGGATGTCCCTTTTGACTGGTGGGAAGTGATACTTCTTTTTAGTGCAGATTTGCATTGCCCGCTTGCTTGCTTGGCCAGAAATGCCGTATGCGTTTTCTCCTGAATATATTCAGGAGAAAACGCATACGCCATTTGTGGCCAGGTGCATCATTGTCGAAGTTCTGCCCATCTTCCTATGCTTTAAAGGCGATTCCAACGTGGCTCTTGAAATCTGTTTCCTGCTATTCTGCCTCGCTTTCAAGTCCGCCTGGTTGACTTCCCTCAACTGATTTTTGGACGATAGTTGCCCTTTATTACTCTGCCAGTTTGTTAATTGTTGTGTCCCTGAGCTCCATTTTTAACTCGTTTTTTGTGAGCTGAACGCAAGACCAATATTTTGGTTCAGGACCTATACTGGTTTTTGGTGGGTGGCTGAGACTTTGGTTAATTCTTCTTCCTCCCGGGAAATAAGAAAGACATGTGCCCGTCCAAATGTCTAACAGCTACTCTCTCATTGGTTCTCCCTCTTGCCTTTCATCCTTTGCTAAATTGGCAACATGTGTACACCAGGAGGTTAAAGGTGCTGTCTCTACAAGTTGGGAGATTGATAGTAAAGCAGTTGGAACGTCAAACTGGAGCACAAGGAGAGGGATTATTCCTTGAGTTTTAGAGACCTTTCATATTCACAGTGTGTCCATTCTCTAGGTTTCCTGTACATGTTATAGCTGTAGTAATATTCCCTTCAACCTGGAGAGTTGTGACCAATGGAATGGCTGCCATGCATTATTGCATTAAAGGGTCTGCATTTGCTCACCCAATCTCACAAATCCTCTCAGTCCCATGTGTTCAGCCTTATGCCACATCCAGCTGTCATTATAGATAGGGTCATTCCAGGTTTCATCAGAGACCCTGAAGGAATTGTATAGAATTTCCCTGGTTTTTGTTTTATTTTTGAAATTCCTTTTTATAGTGGGTTTGAGCTGATTCTCACTGCCATGTTTATGCCAGTCTAGACACACTTGATTCCCTGACGGAGACATATCAATACATAGGTTTTAAGATTCTTACTAGTCAGATATATTCCTCTGCAGAAAATATACGTTTTTGAGTCCCTTTCCCCGAGGAAGTTGTAGGTCTTGTCTATTCCATAGTTGGTTTTTGGAACGGTACCTGTGCTTATATCAAACTCTGGTTTTATGCATCACCCCACCTCTCCTTCCCCCTTAAGCAGGCATAAGAGAGTTTTCTAAATGTGAGACACTGTTCTCTTTCCTCACTCACTTCATGTGTAGCCATGTTTACAGGATCTTCTTAAGTGATATCGTATGATAAGATTCTTTTTCTGTGTGACTTATTTCACTTAGAATCATCATACCTGAATCCACTCATTTTGCTGCTACTGGTCTTATGACATTGATTTCATGGCTGAGGGATATTCCATCGTACGTAAATACCACAATTTTTTGAACAATTTTTAACTTTCCTGGGATGTTTAAAGTGTACCCAAGTTGAGGTTCTTGTAAGCAGTGCATCCCTAAATTTTGGGGCGGCTCTGTCTTATTGATTTTCAGTTTTCCCAAGGTATATTCCCTAGACTGGAAGTGCCCTTCACGATGTAGCTCTGTTGTTTACTTGTTTTAGGGAACACAGTGCACTCCTCCAGAGAGGCAGTTGCCAACTTACATCCCGCCCATCAGCATAACAAGGCTCCCTGTTCTGCAGGCCCTCTCTTGCCTTTGTGTTTTTTACACATTTTGCCGATGTCCCTTTTGACCGGTGGGAAGGGATACTTCTTTGTAGTGCAGATTTGCATTGCCCGCCTGCTTGCTTGGCCAAAAAGTGTGTATGCGTTTTCTCCAGAATATATTCAGGAGAAAACGAATAAACCATTTTTGGCCAAGTCCATCATTGTCGAAATTGTGCCCCTCTTCCTGTGCTTTACAGGTGATTCCAACGTACCTCTTGAAATCTGTTTCCTGCAATTCTGCCTCGGTTTCAAGTCCGCCTCGTTGCCTTCCTTCAAAATATTTTTGGACGATAGTTGTCCTTTATTACTCTGCCAGTTTATGAATTGCTGTGCCCCTGAGCTCCATTTATCAAATCGTTGTTTGTGAGCTGACCGCAAGTCCAAAATTTCGGTTCAGGACCTATACTGGTTCCCGGCAGGGGGATGAGTCCTTGGTTAATTATTCTTCCTGCCGGGCAATTAGAGTGACAAATGCCCGTCCAAATGTCTAACAGCTACTCTCTCATTGGTTCTCCCTGTTCCCTTTCATCCTCTGCCAAATTGGCAACCTGTGTTATCCAGGAGGTTAAAGGGGCTGTCTCTCCAAGTTGAGAGATGGATAGTAAAGCAGTTGGAAAGTCAAACTGGAGCACCAGGAGAGGGACAATTAGTTGAGTTTTAGAAACCTTTCGTATACACAGTGTGTCCATTCTCTAGGTTTCACGTACATGTTATAGCTGTAGTAATATTCCCTTCCACCTGGAGAGTTTGGAACCATGGAATGGAGGCCATGCATTATTGCTTTAAACTGTCTGTGTTTGCTCACCCAGTCTCACCAATCCTCTCAGTCCCAAATGTCCAGCATTATGCCAAATCAAGCTGTAGTTGTAGATAGGTTCATTTCAGGTTTCATCAGAGACCCTGAAGGAATTGTAAAGAATTTCCCTGTTTTGTTGTTTGGTTATTGAAATTCCTTTTTATAGTGAGTTTGAGCTGATTCCCACTGCATTTTTATGCCAGTCTAGACACACTTGATCCCTTACGGAGACATATCAATATATAGGTTTGAAGATTCTTACTAGTCAGATATATTCCTCTGAGGGAAGTATGGGGTGTTGATTCCTTTTCAGTGAGGAAGGTGTGGATCTTTTCTATTCTGTATTTGGTTTCTGGAATGGAGCCTTTACTAATATCAAACTCTGGTTTTATGCAACACCCCACCTCTCCTTACCCCTTAAGCAGGTGTAAGAGTGTTTTCTAAATGTGAGACTCTCTTCTCTTTACTAACTCAGTTCATGTGTAGCCATGTTTACATGACCTTCATAAGTGATATCTTATGCTAAGTTTATTTTACTCTGTGACTAATTTAACTTAGAATCCTCGTAACTGAATCCACTAAATTTGCTGCTACTGGCCTGATGACATTGATTTCATGGCAGAGAAATATTCCATCGTATGTAATTACCACAATCTCTTGAAAAAATTTTGTCTTTCCTGGGATATTTAATGTGTAGCCTAGTTGAGGTTCTTGTAAGCAGTGCAGCCCTAAATTTTGGGGTGGCTCTGTCTTACTGATTTTCAGTTTTCCCGAGGTATATACCCTAGACTGGAAGTGCCCTTGTCTCTGTAGCTCTGTTGTTTACTTGTTTTAGGGAACAAAATGCACTCCTCCAGAGAGGCAGTTGGCAATTTACATCCCGCCCATCAGCATAACAAGGCTCCCTGTTCTCCAGGCCCTGTCTTGCCTTTCTGCTTTTTACCCATTTTGTGGATATCCCTTTTGACCTGTGGGAAGTGATACTTCTTGGTAGTGCAGATTTGCATTGCCCGCTTGCTTGCTTGGCCAGAAATGCCGTATGCGTTTTCTCCTGAATATATTCAGGAGAAAACGCATACGCCATTTGTGGCCAGGTGCATCATTGTCGAAGTTCTGCCCATCTTCCTATGCTTTAAAGGCGATTCCAACGTGGCTCTTGAAATCTGTTTCCTGCTATTCTGCCTCGCTTTCAAGTCCGCCTGGTTGACTTCCCTCAACTGATTTTTGGACGATAGTTGCCCTTTATTACTCTGCCAGTTTGTTAATTGTTGTGTCCCTGAGCTCCATTTTTAACTCGTTTTTTGTGAGCTGAACGCAAGTCCAATATTTTGGTTCAGGACCTATACTGGTTTTTGGTGGGTGGCTGAGACTTTGGTTAATTCTTCTTCCTCCCGGGAAATAAGAAAGACATGTGCCCGTCCAAATGTCTAACAGCTACTCTCTCATTGGTTCTCCCTCTTGCCTTTCATCCTTTGCTAAATTGGCAACATGTGTACACCAGGAGGTTAAAGGTGCTGTCTCTACAAGTTGGGAGATTGATAGTAAAGCAGTTGGAACGTCAAACTGGAGCACAAGGAGAGGGATTATTCCTTGAGTTTTAGAGACCTTTCATATTCACAGTGTGTCCATTCTCTAGGTTTCCTGTACATGTTATAGCTGTAGTAATATTCCCTTCAACCTGGAGAGTTGTGACCAATGGAATGGCTGCCATGCATTATTGCATTAAAGGGTCTGCATTTGCTCACCCAATCTCACAAATCCTCTCAGTCCCATGTGTTCAGCCTTATGCCACATCCAGCTGTCATTATAGATAGGGTCATTCCAGGTTTCATCAGAGACCCTGAAGGAATTGTATAGAATTTCCCTGGTTTTTGTTTTATTTTTGAAATTCCTTTTTATAGTGGGTTTGAGCTGATTCTCACTGCCATGTTTATGCCAGTCTAGACACACTTGATTCCCTGACGGAGACATATCAATACATAGGTTTTAAGATTCTTACTAGTCAGATATATTCCTCTGCAGAAAATATACGTTTTTGAGTCCCTTTCCCCGAGGAAGTTGTAGGTCTTGTCTATTCCATAGTTGGTTTTTGGAACGGTACCTGTGCTTATATCAAACTCTGGTTTTATGCATCACCCCACCTCTCCTTCCCCCTTAAGCAGGCATAAGAGAGTTTTCTAAATGTGAGACACTGTTCTCTTTCCTCACTCACTTCATGTGTAGCCATGTTTACAGGATCTTCTTAAGTGATATCGTATGATAAGATTCTTTTTCTGTGTGACTTATTTCACTTAGAATCATCATACCTGAATCCACTCATTTTGCTGCTACTGGTCTTATGACATTGATTTCATGGCTGAGGGATATTCCATCGTACGTAAATACCACAATTTTTTGAACAATTTTTAACTTTCCTGGGATGTTTAAAGTGTACCCAAGTTGAGGTTCTTGTAAGCAGTGCATCCCTAAATTTTGGGGCGGCTCTGTCTTATTGATTTTCAGTTTTCCCAAGGTATATTCCCTAGACTGGAAGTGCCCTTCACGATGTAGCTCTGTTGTTTACTTGTTTTAGGGAACACAGTGCACTCCTCCAGAGAGGCAGTTGCCAACTTACATCCCGCCCATCAGCATAACAAGGCTCCCTGTTCTGCAGGCCCTCTCTTGCCTTTGTGGTTTTTACACATTTTGCCGATGTCCCTTTTGACCGGTGGGAAGGGATACTTCTTTGTAGTGCAGATTTGCATTGCCCGCCTGCTTGCTTGGCCAAAAAGTGTGTATGCGTTTTCTCCAGAATATATTCAGGAGAAAACGAATAAACCATTTTTGGCCAAGTCCATCATTGTCGAAATTGTGCCCCTCTTCCTGTGCTTTACAGGTGATTCCAACGTACCTCTTGAAATCTGTTTCCTGCAATTCTGCCTCGGTTTCAAGTCCGCCTCGTTGCCTTCCTTCAAAATATTTTTGGACGATAGTTGTCCTTTATTACTCTGCCAGTTTATGAATTGCTGTGCCCCTGAGCTCCATTTATCAAATCGTTGTTTGTGAGCTGACCGCAAGTCCAAAATTTCGGTTCAGGACCTATACTGGTTCCCGGCAGGGGGATGAGTCCTTGGTTAATTATTCTTCCTGCCGGGCAATTAGAGTGACAAATGCCCGTCCAAATGTCTAACAGCTACTCTCTCATTGGTTCTCCCTGTTCCCTTTCATCCTCTGCCAAATTGGCAACCTGTGTTATCCAGGAGGTTAAAGGGGCTGTCTCTCCAAGTTGAGAGATGGATAGTAAAGCAGTTGGAAAGTCAAACTGGAGCACCAGGAGAGGGACAATTAGTTGAGTTTTAGAAACCTTTCGTATACACAGTGTGTCCATTCTCTAGGTTTCACGTACATGTTATAGCTGTAGTAATATTCCCTTCCACCTGGAGAGTTTGGAACCATGGAATGGAGGCCATGCATTATTGCTTTAAACTGTCTGTGTTTGCTCACCCAGTCTCACCAATCCTCTCAGTCCCAAATGTCCAGCATTATGCCAAATCAAGCTGTAGTTGTAGATAGGTTCATTTCAGGTTTCATCAGAGACCCTGAAGGAATTGTAAAGAATTTCCCTGTTTTGTTGTTTGGTTATTGAAATTCCTTTTTATAGTGAGTTTGAGCTGATTCCCACTGCATTTTTATGCCAGTCTAGACACACTTGATCCCTTACGGAGACATATCAATATATAGGTTTGAAGATTCTTACTAGTCAGATATATTCCTCTGAGGGAAGTATGGGGTGTTGATTCCTTTTCAGTGAGGAAGGTGTGGATCTTTTCTATTCTGTATTTGGTTTCTGGAATGGAGCCTTTACTAATATCAAACTCTGGTTTTATGCAACACCCCACCTCTCCTTACCCCTTAAGCAGGTGTAAGAGTGTTTTCTAAATGTGAGACTCTCTTCTCTTTACTAACTCAGTTCATGTGTAGCCATGTTTACATGACCTTCATAAGTGATATCTTATGCTAAGTTTATTTTACTCTGTGACTAATTTAACTTAGAATCCTCGTAACTGAATCCACTAAATTTGCTGCTACTGGCCTGATGACATTGATTTCATGGCAGAGAAATATTCCATCGTATGTAATTACCACAATCTCTTGAAAAAATTTTGTCTTTCCTGGGATATTTAATGTGTAGCCTAGTTGAGGTTCTTGTAAGCAGTGCAGCCCTAAATTTTGGGGTGGCTCTGTCTTACTGATTTTCAGTTTTCCCGAGGTATATACCCTAGACTGGAAGTGCCCTTGTCTCTGTAGCTCTGTTGTTTACTTGTTTTAGGGAACAAAATGCACTCCTCCAGAGAGGCAGTTGGCAATTTACATCCCGCCCATCAGCATAACAAGGCTCCCTGTTCTCCAGGCCCTGTCTTGCCTTTCTGCTTTTTACCCATTTTGTGGATATCCCTTTTGACCTGTGGGAAGTGATACTTCTTGGTAGTGCAGATTTGCATTGCCTGCTTGCTTGCTTGGCCAAAAAGGGCGTATGCGTTTTCTCCTGAATATACTCAGGAGAAAATGCGTACGCCCTTTTTGGCCAAGTGCATCATTTTCGAAGTTGTGCCCCTCTTCCTGTGCTTTAAAAGCGATTCCAACGTATCTGTTGAAATCTGTTTCCTTCTATTCTGCCTCGCTTTCAATTCCGCCTCGTTGCCTTCCCTCAACAGATTTTTGTACGATAGTTGTCCTTTATTACTCTACCAGTTTGTGAATTGCTGTGCCCCTGAGCTCCATAATTTAACTCGTTTATTGTGAGCTGAACGCAAGTCCAATATTTTGGTTCAGGACCTATACTGGTTTGCGGTGGGTGGCTTAGACTTTGGTTAATTCTTCTTCCTCCCGGGAAATAAGAGTGACATGTGCCCGTCCAAATGCCTAACAGCTACTCTCTCATTGGTTCTCCCTCTTCCCTTTCATCCTCTGCCAAATTGGCAACCTGTGCAAAACAGGAGGTTAAAGGTGCAGTCTCTCCAAGCTGGGAGATTGATAGTAAAGCAGTTCGAAAGTCAAACCTGAGCACCAGCAGAGGGACTATTCGTTGAGTTTTAGAGACCTTTCGTATTCACAGTGTGTCCAGTCTCTAGGTTTCCCGTACATTTTATAGCTGTAGTAATATACTCTTCAACCTGGAGAGTTGGGACCCATGGAATGGTTGCCATGCATTATTGCTTTATAGGGTCTGCATTTGCTCACCCAATCTCACCAATCCTCTCAGTCCCATGTGTCCAGCCTTATGCCACATCCAGCTGTCATTGTAGATAGGGTCATTCCAGGTTTCATCAGAGACCCTGAAGGAATTGTAAAGAATTTCCCTGTTTTGTTGTTTTGTTTTTGAAATTCCCTTTTATAGTGGGTTTGAGATGATTCTCGCTGCCATGTTTATGCCAGTCTAGACACACTTGATTCCCTTACGGAGACATATCAATACATAGGTTTTAAGATTCTAACTAATCCAATATATTCCTCTGTGGGAAATATGGGGTTTTGAATCCCTTTCACTGAGGAAGGTGTAAGTCTTGGCTATTCCATAGTTGGTTTTTGAATGGTACCTGTGCTTATATCAAACTCTGGTTTTATGCATCACCCCACCTCTCCTTCCCCCTTAAGCAGGCATAAGAGTGTTTTCTAAATGTGAGACTCTGTTCTCTTTCCTAACTCAGTTCATATGTAGCCATGTTTACAGGATGTTCACAAGTGATATCTTATGATAAGTTTCTTTTTCTGTGTGACTTATTTCAGTTAGAATCATCGTACCTGAATCCACTCATTTAGCTGCTACTGGTCTTATGACATTGATTTCATAGCTGAGGGATATTCCATCGTATGTAAGTACCACAATTTTTTGAACCATTTTTATATTTCCTGGGATATTTAATGTGTACCCAAGTTGAGGTTCTTGTAAGCAGTGCAGCCCTAAATTTGAGGGTGGCTCTGTCTTATTGATTTTCAGTTTTCCCAAGGTATATTCCCTAGACTGGAAGTGCCCTTGGCTCTGTAGCTTTCTTGTTTACTTGTTTTAGGGAACACAATGCACTCCTCCAGTGAGGCAGTTGGCAATTTACATCCCGCCCATCAGCATAACAAGGCTCCCTGTTCTCCAGGGCCTGTCTAGCCTCTGGTTTTTACCCATTTTGTGGATGTCCCTTTTGACTGGTGGGAAGTGATACTTCTTTTTAGTGCAGATTTGCATTGCCCGCTTGCTTGCTTGGCCAGAAATGCCGTATGCGTTTTCTCCTGAATATATTCAGGAGAAAACGCATACGCCATTTGTGGCCAGGTGCATCATTGTCGAAGTTCTGCCCATCTTCCTATGCTTTAAAGGCGATTCCAACGTGGCTCTTGAAATCTGTTTCCTGCTATTCTGCCTCGCTTTCAAGTCCGCCTGGTTGACTTCCCTCAACTGATTTTTGGACGATAGTTGCCCTTTATTACTCTGCCAGTTTGTTAATTGTTGTGTCCCTGAGCTCCATTTTTAACTCGTTTTTTGTGAGCTGAACGCAAGTCCAATATTTTGGTTCAGGACCTATACTGGTTTTTGGTGGGTGGCTGAGACTTTGGTTAATTCTTCTTCCTCCCGGGAAATAAGAAAGACATGTGCCCGTCCAAATGTCTAACAGCTACTCTCTCATTGGTTCTCCCTCTTGCCTTTCATCCTTTGCTAAATTGGCAACATGTGTACACCAGGAGGTTAAAGGTGCTGTCTCTACAAGTTGGGAGATTGATAGTAAAGCAGTTGGAACGTCAAACTGGAGCACAAGGAGAGGGATTATTCCTTGAGCTTTAGAGACCTTTCATATTCACAGTGTGTCCATTCTCTAGGTTTCCTGTACATGTTATAGCTGTAGTAATATTCCCTTCAACCTGGAGAGTTGTGACCAATGGAATGGCTGCCATGCATTATTGCATTAAAGGGTCTGCATTTGCTCACCCAATCTCACAAATCCTCTCAGTCCCATGTGTTCAGCCTTATGCCACATCCAGCTGTCATTATAGATAGGGTCATTCCAGGTTTCATCAGAGACCCTGAAGGAATTGTATAGAATTTCCCTGGTTTTTGTTTTATTTTTGAAATTCCTTTTTATAGTGGGTTTGAGCTGATTCTCACTGCCATGTTTATGCCAGTCTAGACACACTTGATTCCCTGACGCAGACATATCAATACATAGGTTTTAAGATTCTTACTAGTCAGATATATTCCTCTGCAGAAAATACACGTTTTTGAGTCCCTTTCCCCGAGGAAGTTGTAGGTCTTGTCTATTCCATAGTTGGTTTTTGGAACGGTACCTGTGCTTATATCAAACTCTGGTTTTATGCATCACCCCACCTCTCCTTCCCCCTTAAGCAGGCATAAGAGAGTTTTCTAAATGTGAGACACTGTTCTCTTTCCTCACTCACTTCATGTGTAGCCATGTTTACAGGATCTTCTTAAGTGATATCGTATGATAAGATTCTTTTTCTGTGTGACTTATTTCACTTAGAATCATCATACCTGAATCCACTCATTTTGCTGCTACTGGTCTTATGACATTGATTTCATGGCTGAGGGATATTCCATCGTACGTAAATACCACAATTTTTTGAACAATTTTTAACTTTCCTGGGATGTTTAAAGTGTACCCAAGTTGAGGTTCTTGTAAGCAGTGCATCCCTAAATTTTGGGGCGGCTCTGTCTTATTGATTTTCAGTTTTCCCAAGGTATATTCCCTAGACTGGAAGTGCCCTTCACTATGTAGCTCTGTTGTTTACTTGTTTTAGGGAACACAGTGCACTCCTCCAGAGAGGCAGTTGCCAACTTACATCCCGCCCATCAGCATAACAAGGCTCCCTGTTCTGCAGGCCCTCTCTTGCCTTTGTGGTTTTTACACATTTTGCCGATGTCCCTTTTGACCGGTGGGAAGGGATACTTCTTTGTAGTGCAGATTTGCATTGCCCGCCTGCTTGCTTGGCCAAAAAGTGTGTATGCGTTTTCTCCAGAATATATTCAGGAGAAAACGAATAAACCATTTTTGGCCAAGTCCATCATTGTCGAAATTGTGCCCCTCTTCCTGTGCTTTACAGGTGATTCCAACGTACCTCTTGAAATCTGTTTCCTGCAATTCTGCCTCGGTTTCAAGTCCGCCTCGTTGCCTTCCTTCAAAATATTTTTGGACGATAGTTGTCCTTTATTACTCTGCCAGTTTGTGAATTGCTGTGCCCCTGAGCTCCATTTATCAAATCGTTGTTTGTGAGCTGACCGCAAGTCCAAAATTTCGGTTCAGGACCTATACTGGTTCCCGGCAGGGGGATGAGTCCTTGGTTAATTATTCTTCCTGCCGGGCAATTAGAGTGACAAATGCCCGTCCAAATGTCTAACAGCTACTCTCTCATTGGTTCTCCCTGTTCCCTTTCATCCTCTGCCAAATTGGCAACCTGTGTTATCCAGGAGGTTAAAGGGGCTGTCTCTCCAAGTTGAGAGATGGATAGTAAAGCAGTTGGAAAGTCAAACTGGAGCACCAGGAGAGGGACAATTAGTTGAGTTTTAGAAACCTTTCGTATACACAGTGTGTCCATTCTCTAGGTTTCACGTACATGTTATAGCTGTAGTAATATTCCCTTCCACCTGGAGAGTTTGGAACCATGGAATGGAGGCCATGCATTATTGCTTTAAACTGTCTGTGTTTGCTCACCCAGTCTCACCAATCCTCTCAGTCCCAAATGTCCAGCATTATGCCAAATCAAGCTGTAGTTGTAGATAGGTTCATTTCAGGTTTCATCAGAGACCCTGAAGGAATTGTAAAGAATTTCCCTGTTTTGTTGTTTGGTTATTGAAATTCCTTTTTATAGTGAGTTTGAGCTGATTCCCACTGCATTTTTATGCCAGTCTAGACACACTTGATCCCTTACGGAGACATATCAATATATAGGTTTGAAGATTCTTACTAGTCAGATATATTCCTCTGAGGGAAGTATGGGGTGTTGATTCCTTTTCAGTGAGGAAGGTGTGGATCTTTTCTATTCTGTATTTGGTTTCTGGAATGGAGCCTTTACTAATATCAAACTCTGGTTTTATGCAACACCCCACCTCTCCTTACCCCTTAAGCAGGTGTAAGAGTGTTTTCTAAATGTGAGACTCTCTTCTCTTTACTAACTCAGTTCATGTGTAGCCATGTTTACATGACCTTCATAAGTGATATCTTATGCTAAGTTTATTTTACTCTGTGACTAATTTAACTTAGAATCCTCGTAACTGAATCCACTAAATTTGCTGCTACTGGCCTGATGACATTGATTTCATGGCAGAGAAATATTCCATCGTATGTAATTACCACAATCTCTTGAAAAAATTTTGTCTTTCCTGGGATATTTAAGGTGTAGCCTAGTTGAGGTTCTTGTAAGCAGTGCAGCCCTAAATTTTGGGGTGGCTCTGTCTTACTGATTTTCAGTTTTCCCAAGGTATATACCCTAGACTGGAAGTGCCCTTGTCTCTGTAGCTCTGTTGTTTACTTGTTTTAGGGAACAAAATGCACTCCTCCAGAGAGGCAGTTGGCAATTTACATCCCGCCCATCAGCATAACAAGGCTCCCTGTTCTCCAGGCCCTGTCTTGCCTTTCTGCTTTTTACCCATTTTGTGGATATCCCTTTTGACCTGTGGGAAGTGATACTTCTTTGTAGTGCAGATTTGCATTGCCCGCTTGCTTGCTTGGCCAAAAAGGGCGTATGCGTTTTCTCCTGAATATACTCAGGTGAAAATGCGTACGCCCTTTTTGGCCAAGTGCATCATTTTCGAAGTTGTGCCCCTCTTCCTGTGCTTTAAAAGCGATTCCAATGTATCTGTTGAAATCTGTTTCCTTCTATTCTGCCTCGCTTTCAATTCCGCCTCGTTGCCTTCCCTCAACAGATTTTTGTACGATAGTTGTCCTTTATTACTCTACCAGTTTGTGAATTGCTCTGCCCCTGAGCTCCATAATTTAACTCGTTTATTGTGAGCTGAACGCAAGTCCAATATTTTGGTTCAGGACCTATACTGGTTTGCGGTGGGTGGCTTAGACTTTGGTTAATTCTTCTTCCTCCCGGGAAATAAGAGTGACATGTGCCCGTCCAAATGCCTAACAGCTACTCTCTCATTGGTTCTCCCTCTTCCCTTTCATCCTCTGCCAAATTGGCAACCTGTGCAAAACAGGAGGTTAAAGGTGCAGTCTCTCCAAGCTGGGAGATTGATAGTAAAGCAGTTGGAAAGTCAAACCTGAGCACCAGCAGAGGGACTATTCGTTGAGTTTTATAGACCTTTCCTATTCACAGTGTGTCCAGTCTCTAGGTTTCCCGTACATTTTATAGCTGTAGTAATATACTCTTCAACCTGGAGAGTTGGGACCCATGGAATGGTTGCCATGCATTATTGCTTTATAGGGTCTGCATTTGCTCACCCAATCTCACCAATCCTCTCAGTCCCATGTGTCCAGCCTTATGCCACATCCAGCTGTCATTGTAGATAGGGTCATTCCAGGTTTCATCAGAGACCCTGAAGGAATTGTAAAGAATTTCCCTGTTTTGTTGTTTTGTTTTTGAAATTCCCTTTTATAGTGGGTTTGAGATGATTCTCGCTGCCATGTTTATGCCAGTCTAGACACACTTGATTCCCTTACGGAGACATATCAATACATAGGTTTTAAGATTCTAACTAATCCAATATATTCCTCTGTGGGAAATATGGGGTTTTGAATCCCTTTCACTGAGGAAGGTGTAAGTCTTGGCTATTCCATAGTTGGTTTTTGAATGGTACCTGTGCTTATATCAAACTCTGGTTTTATGCATCACCCCACCTCTCCTTCCCCCTTAAGCAGGCATAAGAGTGTTTTCTAAATGTGAGACTCTGTTCTCTTTCCTAACTCAGTTCATATGTAGCCATGTTTACAGGATGTTCATAAGTGATATCTTATGATAAGTTTCTTTTTCTGTGTGACTTATTTCAGTTAGAATCATCGTACCTGAATCCACTCATTTAGCTGCTACTGGTCTTATGACATTGATGTCATGGCTGAGGGATATTCCATCGTATGTAAGTACCACAATTTTTTGAACCATTTTTATATTTCCTGGGATATTTAATGTGTACCCAAGTTGAGGTTCTTGTAAGCAGTGCAGCCCTAAATTTGAGGGTGGCTCTGTCTTATTGATTTTCAGTTTTCCCAAGGTATATTCCCTAGACTGGAAGTGCCCTTGGCTCTGTAGCTTTCTTGTTTACTTGTTTTAGGGAACACAATGCACTCCTCCAGTGAGGCAGTTGGCAATTTACATCCCGCCCATCAGCATAACAAGGCTCCCTGTTCTCCAGGGCCTGTCTAGCCTCTGGTTTTTACCCATTTTGTGGATGTCCCTTTTGACTGGTGGGAAGTGATACTTCTTTTTAGTGCAGATTTGCATTGCCCGCTTGCTTGCTTGGCCAGAAATGCCGTATGCGTTTTCTCCTGAATATATTCAGGAGAAAACGCATACGCCATTTGTGGCCAGGTGCATCATTGTCGAAGTTCTGCCCATCTTCCTATGCTTTAAAGGCGATTCCAACGTGGCTCTTGAAATCTGTTTCCTGCTATTCTGCCTCGCTTTCAAGTCCGCCTGGTTGACTTCCCTCAACTGATTTTTGGACGATAGTTGCCCTTTATTACTCTGCCAGTTTGTTAATTGTTGTGTCCCTGAGCTCCATTTTTAACTCGTTTTTTGTGAGCTGAACGCAAGACCAATATTTTGGTTCAGGACCTATACTGGTTTTTGGTGGGTGGCTGAGACTTTGGTTAATTCTTCTTCCTCCCGGGAAATAAGAAAGACATGTGCCCGTCCAAATGTCTAACAGCTACTCTCTCATTGGTTCTCCCTCTTGCCTTTCATCCTTTGCTAAATTGGCAACATGTGTACACCAGGAGGTTAAAGGTGCTGTCTCTACAAGTTGGGAGATTGATAGTAAAGCAGTTGGAACGTCAAACTGGAGCACAAGGAGAGGGATTATTCCTTGAGTTTTAGAGACCTTTCATATTCACTGTGTGTCCATTCTCTAGGTTTCCTGTACATGTTATAGCTGTAGTAATATTCCCTTCAACCTTGAGAGTTGTGACCAATGGAATGGCTGCCATGCATTATTGCATTAAAGGGTCTGCATTTGCTCACCCAATCTCACAAATCCTCTCAGTCCCATGTGTTCAGCCTTATGCCACATCCAGCTCTCATTATAGATAGGGTCATTCCAGGTTTCATCAGAGACCCTGAAGGAATTGTATAGAATTTCCCTGGTTTTTGTTTTATTTTTGAAATTCCTTTTTATAGTGGGTTTGAGCGGATTCTCACTGCCATGTTTATGCCAGTCTAGACACACTTGATTCCCTGACGGAGACATATCAATACATAGGTTTTAAGATTCTTACTAGTCAGATATATTCCTCTGCAGAAAATATACGTTTTTGAGTCCCTTTCCCCGAGGAAGTTGTAGGTCTTGTCTATTCCATAGTTGGTTTTTGGAACGGTACCTGTGCTTATATCAAACTCTGGTTTTATGCATCACCCCACCTCTCCTTCCCCCTTAAGCAGGCATAAGAGAGTTTTCTAAATGTGAGACACTGTTCTCTTTCCTCACTCACTTCATGTGTAGCCATGTTTACAGGATCTTCTTAAGTGATATCGTATGATAAGATTCTTTTCCTGTGTGACTTATTTCACTTAGAATCATCATACCTGAATCCACTCATTTTGCTGCTACTGGTCTTATGACATTGATTTCATGGCTGAGGGATATTCCATCGTACGTAAATACCACAATTTTTTGAACAATTTTTAACTTTCCTGGGATATTTAAAGTGTACCCAAGTTGAGGTTCTTGTAAGCAGTGCATCCCTAAATTTTGGGGTGGCTCTGTCTTATTGATTTTCAGTTTTCCCAAGGTATATTCCCTAGACTGGAAGTGCCCTTCACTATGTAGCTCTGTTGTTTACTTGTTTTAGGGAACACAGTGCACTCCTCCAGAGAGGCAGTTGCCAACTTACATCCCGCCCATCAGCATAACAAGGCTCCCTGTTCTGCAGGCCCTCTCTTGCCTTTGTGGGTTTTACACATTTTGCCGATGTCCCTTTTGACCGGTGGGAAGGGATACTTCTTTGTAGTGCAGATTTGCATTGCCCGCCTGCTTGCTTGGCCAAAAAGTGTGTATGCGTTTTCTCCAGAATATATTCAGGAGAAAACGAATAAACCATTTTTGGCCAAGTCCATCATTGTCGAAATTGTGCCCCTCTTCCTGTGCTTTACAGGTGATTCCAACGTACCTCTTGAAATCTGTTTCCTGCAATTCTGCCTCGGTTTCAAGTCCGCCTCGTTGCCTTCCTTCAAAATATTTTTGGACGATAGTTGTCCTTTATTACTCTGCCAGTTTGTGAATTGCTGTGCCCCTGAGCTCCATTTATCAAATCGTTGTTTGTGAGCTGACCGCAAGTCCAAAATTTCGGTTCAGGACCTATACTGGTTCCCGGCAGGGGGATGAGTCCTTGGTTAATTATTCTTCCTGCCGGGCAATTAGAGTGACAAATGCCCGTCCAAATGTCTAACAGCTACTCTCTCATTGGTTCTCCCTGTTCCCTTTCATCCTCTGCCAAATTGGCAACCTGTGTTATCCAGGAGGTTAAAGGGGCTGTCTCTCCAAGTTGAGAGATGGATAGTAAAGCAGTTGGAAAGTCAAACTGGAGCACCAGGAGAGAGGGACAATTAGTTGAGTTTTAGAAACCTTTCGTATACACAGTGTGTCCATTCTCTAGGTTTCACGTACATGTTATAGCTGTAGTAATATTCCCTTCCACCTGGAGAGTTTGGAACCATGGAATGGAGGCCATGCATTATTGCTTTAAACTGTCTGTGTTTGCTCACCCAGTCTCACCAATCCTCTCAGTCCCAAATGTCCAGCATTATGCCAAATCAAGCTGTAGTTGTAGATAGGTTCATTTCAGGTTTCATCAGAGACCCTGAAGGAATTGTAAAGAATTTCCCTGTTTTGTTGTTTGGTTATTGAAATTCCTTTTTATAGTGAGTTTGAGCTGATTCCCACTGCATTTTTATGCCAGTCTAGACACACTTGATCCCTTACGGAGACATATCAATATATAGGTTTGAAGATTCTTACTAGTCAGATATATTCCTCTGAGGGAAGTATGGGGTGTTGATTCCTTTTCAGTGAGGAAGGTGTGGATCTTTTCTATTCTGTATTTGGTTTCTGGAATGGAGCCTTTACTAATATCAAACTCTGGTTTTATGCAACACCCCACCTCTCCTTACCCCTTAAGCAGGTGTAAGAGTGTTTTCTAAATGTGAGACTCTCTTCTCTTTACTAACTCAGTTCATGTGTAGCCATGTTTACATGACCTTCATAAGTGATATCTTATGCTAAGTTTATTTTACTCTGTGACTAATTTAACTTAGAATCCTCGTAACTGAATCCACTAAATTTGCTGCTACTGGCCTGATGACATTGATTTCATGGCAGAGAAATATTCCATCGTATGTAATTACCACAATCTCTTGAAAAAATTTTGTCTTTCCTGGGATATTTAAGGTGTAGCCTAGTTGAGGTTCTTGTAAGCAGTGCAGCCCTAAATTTTGGGGTGGCTCTGTCTTACTGATTTTCAGTTTTCCCAAGGTATATACCCTAGACTGGAAGTGCCCTTGTCTCTGTAGCTCTGTTGTTTACTTGTTTTAGGGAACAAAATGCACTCCTCCAGAGAGGCAGTTGGCAATTTACATCCCGCCCATCAGCATAACAAGGCTCCCTGTTCTCCAGGCCCTGTCTTGCCTTTCTGCTTTTTACCCATTTTGTGGATATCCCTTTTGACCTGTGGGAAGTGATACTTCTTTGTAGTGCAGATTTGCATTGCCCGCTTGCTTGCTTGGCCAAAAAGGGCGTATGCGTTTTCTCCTGAATATACTCAGGTGAAAATGCGTACGCCCTTTTTGGCCAAGTGCATCATTTTCGAAGTTGTGCCCCTCTTCCTGTGCTTTAAAAGCGATTCCAATGTATCTGTTGAAATCTGTTTCCTTCTATTCTGCCTCGCTTTCAATTCCGCCTCGTTGCCTTCCCTCAACAGATTTTTGTACGATAGTTGTCCTTTATTACTCTACCAGTTTGTGAATTGCTCTGCCCCTGAGCTCCATAATTTAACTCGTTTATTGTGAGCTGAACGCAAGTCCAATATTTTGGTTCAGGACCTATACTGGTTTGCGGTGGGTGGCTTAGACTTTGGTTAATTCTTCTTCCTCCCGGGAAATAAGAGTGACATGTGCCCGTCCAAATGCCTAACAGCTACTCTCTCATTGGTTCTCCCTCTTCCCTTTCATCCTCTGCCAAATTGGCAACCTGTGCAAAACAGGAGGTTAAAGGTGCAGTCTCTCCAAGCTGGGAGATTGATAGTAAAGCAGTTGGAAAGTCAAACCTGAGCACCAGCAGAGGGACTATTCGTTGAGTTTTATAGACCTTTCCTATTCACAGTGTGTCCAGTCTCTAGGTTTCCCGTACATTTTATAGCTGTAGTAATATACTCTTCAACCTGGAGAGTTGGGACCCATGGAATGGTTGCCATGCATTATTGCTTTATAGGGTCTGCATTTGCTCACCCAATCTCACCAATCCTCTCAGTCCCATGTGTCCAGCCTTATGCCACATCCAGCTGTCATTGTAGATAGGGTCATTCCAGGTTTCATCAGAGACCCTGAAGGAATTGTAAAGAATTTCCCTGTTTTGTTGTTTTGTTTTTGAAATTCCCTTTTATAGTGGGTTTGAGATGATTCTCGCTGCCATGTTTATGCCAGTCTAGACACACTTGATTCCCTTACGGAGACATATCAATACATAGGTTTTAAGATTCTAACTAATCCAATATATTCCTCTGTGGGAAATATGGGGTTTTGAATCCCTTTCACTGAGGAAGGTGTAAGTCTTGGCTATTCCATAGTTGGTTTTTGAATGGTACCTGTGCTTATATCAAACTCTGGTTTTATGCATCACCCCACCTCTCCTTCCCCCTTAAGCAGGCATAAGAGTGTTTTCTAAATGTGAGACTCTGTTCTCTTTCCTAACTCAGTTCATATGTAGCCATGTTTACAGGATGTTCATAAGTGATATCTTATGATAAGTTTCTTTTTCTGTGTGACTTATTTCAGTTAGAATCATCGTACCTGAATCCACTCATTTAGCTGCTACTGGTCTTATGACATTGATGTCATGGCTGAGGGATATTCCATCGTATGTAAGTACCACAATTTTTTGAACCATTTTTATATTTCCTGGGATATTTAATGTGTACCCAAGTTGAGGTTCTTGTAAGCAGTGCAGCCCTAAATTTGAGGGTGGCTCTGTCTTATTGATTTTCAGTTTTCCCAAGGTATATTCCCTAGACTGGAAGTGCCCTTGGCTCTGTAGCTTTCTTGTTTACTTGTTTTAGGGAACACAATGCACTCCTCCAGTGAGGCAGTTGGCAATTTACATCCCGCCCATCAGCATAACAAGGCTCCCTGTTCTCCAGGGCCTGTCTAGCCTCTGGTTTTTACCCATTTTGTGGATGTCCCTTTTGACTGGTGGGAAGTGATACTTCTTTTTAGTGCAGATTTGCATTGCCCGCTTGCTTGCTTGGCCAGAAATGCCGTATGCGTTTTCTCCTGAATATATTCAGGAGAAAACGCATACGCCATTTGTGGCCAGGTGCATCATTGTCGAAGTTCTGCCCATCTTCCTATGCTTTAAAGGCGATTCCAACGTGGCTCTTGAAATCTGTTTCCTGCTATTCTGCCTCGCTTTCAAGTCCGCCTGGTTGACTTCCCTCAACTGATTTTTGGACGATAGTTGCCCTTTATTACTCTGCCAGTTTGTTAATTGTTGTGTCCCTGAGCTCCATTTTTAACTCGTTTTTTGTGAGCTGAACGCAAGACCAATATTTTGGTTCAGGACCTATACTGGTTTTTGGTGGGTGGCTGAGACTTTGGTTAATTCTTCTTCCTCCCGGGAAATAAGAAAGACATGTGCCCGTCCAAATGTCTAACAGCTACTCTCTCATTGGTTCTCCCTCTTGCCTTTCATCCTTTGCTAAATTGGCAACATGTGTACACCAGGAGGTTAAAGGTGCTGTCTCTACAAGTTGGGAGATTGATAGTAAAGCAGTTGGAACGTCAAACTGGAGCACAAGGAGAGGGATTATTCCTTGAGTTTTAGAGACCTTTCATATTCACTGTGTGTCCATTCTCTAGGTTTCCTGTACATGTTATAGCTGTAGTAATATTCCCTTCAACCTTGAGAGTTGTGACCAATGGAATGGCTGCCATGCATTATTGCATTAAAGGGTCTGCATTTGCTCACCCAATCTCACAAATCCTCTCAGTCCCATGTGTTCAGCCTTATGCCACATCCAGCTCTCATTATAGATAGGGTCATTCCAGGTTTCATCAGAGACCCTGAAGGAATTGTATAGAATTTCCCTGGTTTTTGTTTTATTTTTGAAATTCCTTTTTATAGTGGGTTTGAGCGGATTCTCACTGCCATGTTTATGCCAGTCTAGACACACTTGATTCCCTGACGGAGACATATCAATACATAGGTTTTAAGATTCTTACTAGTCAGATATATTCCTCTGCAGAAAATATACGTTTTTGAGTCCCTTTCCCCGAGGAAGTTGTAGGTCTTGTCTATTCCATAGTTGGTTTTTGGAACGGTACCTGTGCTTATATCAAACTCTGGTTTTATGCATCACCCCACCTCTCCTTCCCCCTTAAGCAGGCATAAGAGAGTTTTCTAAATGTGAGACACTGTTCTCTTTCCTCACTCACTTCATGTGTAGCCATGTTTACAGGATCTTCTTAAGTGATATCGTATGATAAGATTCTTTTCCTGTGTGACTTATTTCACTTAGAATCATCATACCTGAATCCACTCATTTTGCTGCTACTGGTCTTATGACATTGATTTCATGGCTGAGGGATATTCCATCGTACGTAAATACCACAATTTTTTGAACAATTTTTAACTTTCCTGGGATATTTAAAGTGTACCCAAGTTGAGGTTCTTGTAAGCAGTGCATCCCTAAATTTTGGGGTGGCTCTGTCTTATTGATTTTCAGTTTTCCCAAGGTATATTCCCTAGACTGGAAGTGCCCTTCACTATGTAGCTCTGTTGTTTACTTGTTTTAGGGAACACAGTGCACTCCTCCAGAGAGGCAGTTGCCAACTTACATCCCGCCCATCAGCATAACAAGGCTCCCTGTTCTGCAGGCCCTCTCTTGCCTTTGTGGGTTTTACACATTTTGCCGATGTCCCTTTTGACCGGTGGGAAGGGATACTTCTTTGTAGTGCAGATTTGCATTGCCCGCCTGCTTGCTTGGCCAAAAAGTGTGTATGCGTTTTCTCCAGAATATATTCAGGAGAAAACGAATAAACCATTTTTGGCCAAGTCCATCATTGTCGAAATTGTGCCCCTCTTCCTGTGCTTTACAGGTGATTCCAACGTACCTCTTGAAATCTGTTTCCTGCAATTCTGCCTCGGTTTCAAGTCCGCCTCGTTGCCTTCCTTCAAAATATTTTTGGACGATAGTTGTCCTTTATTACTCTGCCAGTTTGTGAATTGCTGTGCCCCTGAGCTCCATTTATCAAATCGTTGTTTGTGAGCTGACCGCAAGTCCAAAATTTCGGTTCAGGACCTATACTGGTTCCCGGCAGGGGGATGAGTCCTTGGTTAATTATTCTTCCTGCCGGGCAATTAGAGTGACAAATGCCCGTCCAAATGTCTAACAGCTACTCTCTCATTGGTTCTCCCTGTTCCCTTTCATCCTCTGCCAAATTGGCAACCTGTGTTATCCAGGAGGTTAAAGGGGCTGTCTCTCCAAGTTGAGAGATGGATAGTAAAGCAGTTGGAAAGTCAAACTGGAGCACCAGGAGAGAGGGACAATTAGTTGAGTTTTAGAAACCTTTCGTATACACAGTGTGTCCATTCTCTAGGTTTCACGTACATGTTATAGCTGTAGTAATATTCCCTTCCACCTGGAGAGTTTGGAACCATGGAATGGAGGCCATGCATTATTGCTTTAAACTGTCTGTGTTTGCTCACCCAGTCTCACCAATCCTCTCAGTCCCAAATGTCCAGCATTATGCCAAATCAAGCTGTAGTTGTAGATAGGTTCATTTCAGGTTTCATCAGAGACCCTGAAGGAATTGTAAAGAATTTCCCTGTTTTGTTGTTTTGTTATTGAAATTCCTTTTTATAGTGAGTTTGAGCTGATTCCCACTGCATTTTTATGCCAGTCTAGACACACTTGATCCCTTACGGAGACATATCAATATATAGGTTTGAAGATTCTTACTAGTCAGATATATTCCTCTGAGGGAAGTATGGGGTGTTGATTCCTTTTCAGTGAGGAAGGTGTAGATCTTTTCTATTCTGTATTTGGTTTCTGGAATGGAGCATTTACTAATATCAAACTCTGGTTTTATGCAACACCCCACCTCTCCTTACCCCTTAAGCAGGTGTAAGAGTGTTTTCTAAATGTGAGACTCTCTTCTCTTTACTAACTCAGTTCATGTGTAGCCATGTTTACATGACCTTCATAAGTGATATCTTATGCTAAGTTTATTTTACTCTGTGAGTAATTTAACTTAGAATCCTCGTAACTGAATCCACTAAATTTGCTGCTACTGGCCTGATGACATTGATTTCATGGCAGAGAAATATTCCATCCTAGGTAATTACCACAATCTCTTGAAAAAATTTTGTCTTTCCTGGGATATTTAAGGTGTAGCCTAGTTGAGGTTCTTGTAAGCAGTGCAGCCCTAAATTTTGGGGTGGCTCTGTCTTACTGATTTTCAGTTTTCCCAAGGTATATACCCTAGACTGGAAGTGCCCTTGTCTCTGTAGCTCTGTTGTTTACTTGTTTTAGGGAACAAAATGCACTCCTCCAGAGAGGCAGTTGGCAATTTACATCCCGCCCATCAGCATAACAAGGCTCCCTGTTCTCCAGGCCCTGTCTTGCCTTTCTGCTTTTTACCCATTTTGTGGATATCCCTTTTGACCTGTGGGAAGTGATACTTCTTTGTAGTGCAGATTTGCATTGCCCGCTTGCTTGCTTGGCCAAAAAGGGCGTATGCGTTTTCTCCTGAATATACTCAGGAGAAAATGCATACGCCCTTTTTGGCCAAGTGCATCATTTTCGAAGTTGTGCCCCTCTTCCTGTGCTTTAAAAGCGATTCCAACGTATCTGTTGAAATCTGTTTCCTTCTATTCTGCCTCGCTTTCAATTCCGCCTCGTTGCCTTCCCTCAACAGATTTTTGTACGATAGTTGTCCTTTATTACTCTACCAGTTTGTGAATTGCTGTGCCCCTGAGCTCCATAATTTAACTCGTTTATTGTGAGCTGAACGCAAGTCCAATATTTTGGTTCAGGACCTATACTGCTTTGCGGTGGGTGGCTTAGACTTTGGTTAATTCTTCTTCCTCCCGGGAAATAAGAGTGACATGTGCCCGTCCAAATGCCTAACAGCTACTCTCTCATTGGTTCTCCCTCTTCCCTTTCATCCTCTGCCAAATTGGCAACCTGTGCAAAACAGGAGGTTAAAGGTGCCGTCTCTCCAAGCTGGGAGATTGATAGTAAAGTAGTTGGAAAGTCAAACCTGAGCACCAGCAGAGGGACTATTCGTTGAGTTTTAGAGACCTTTCGTATTCACAGTGTGTCCAGTCTCTAGGTTTCCCGTACATTTTATAGCTGTAGTAATATTCCCTTCAACCTGGAGAGTTGGGACCCATGGAATGGTTGCCATGCATTATTGGTTTGAAGGGTCTGCATTTGCTAACCCAAATTCACGAATCCTCTCAGTCCCATGTGTCCAGCCTTATGCCACATCCAGCTGTCATTGTAGATAGGGTCATTCCAGGTTTCATCAGAGACCCTGAAGGAATTGTAAAGAATTTCCCTGTTTTGTTGTTTTGTTTTTGAAATTCCCTTTTATAGTGGGTTTGAGATGATTCTCGCTGCCATGTTTATGCCTGTCTAGACACACTTGATTCCCTTATGGAGACATATCAATACATAGGTTTTAAGATTCTAACTAATCCAATATATTCCTCTGTGTGAAATATGGGGTTTTGAATCCCTTTCACTGAGGAAGGTGTAAGTCTTGGCTATTCCATAGTTGGTTTTTGAATGGTACCTGTGCTTATATTAAACCCTGGTTTTATGCATCACCCCACCTCTCCTTCCCCCTTAAGCAGGCATAAGATTGTTTTCTAAATGTGAGACTCTGTTCTCTTTCCTAACTCAGTTCATATGTAGCCATGTTTACAGGATGTTCATAAGTGATATCTTATGATAAGTTTCTTTTTCTGTGTGACTTATTTCAGTTAGAATCATCGTACCTGAATCCACTCATTTAGCTGCTACTGGTCTTATGATATTGATTTCATGGCTGAGGGATATTCCATCGTATGTAAGTATCACAATTTTTTGAACCATTTTTATATTTCCTGGGATATTTAATGTGTACCCAAGTTGAGGTTCTTGTAAGCAGTGCAGCTCTAAATTTGAGGGTGGCTCTGTCTTATTGATTTTCAGTTTTCCCAAGGTATATTCCCTAGACTGGAAGTGCCCTTGGCTCTGTAGCTTTCTTGTTTACTTGTTTTAGGGAACACAATGCACTCTTCCAGTGAGGCAGTTGGCAATTTACATCCCGCCCATCAGCATAACAAGGCTCCCTGTTCTCCAGGGCCTGTCTAGCCTCTGGTTTTTACCCATTTTGTGGATGTCCCTTTTGACTGGTGGGAAGTGATACTTCTTTTTAGTGCAGATTTGCATTGCCCGCTTGCTTGCTTGGCCAGAAATGCCGTATGTGTTTTCTCCTGAATATATTCAGGAGAAAGCGCATACGCCATTTGTGGCCAGGTGCATCATTGTCGAAGTTCTGCCCATCTTCCTATGCTTTAAAGGTGATTCCAACGTGGCTCTTGAAATCTATTTCCTGCTATTCTGCCTCGCTTTCAAGTCCGCCTGGTTGACTTCCCTCAACTGATTTTTGGACGATAGTTGCCCTTTATTACTCTGCCAGTTTGTTAATTGTTGTGTCCCTGAGCTCCATTTTTAACTCGTTTTTTGTGAGCTGAACGCAAGTCCAATATTTTGGTTCAGGACCTATACTGGTTTTTGGTGGGTGGCTGAGACTTTGGTTAATTCTTCTTCCTCCCGGGAAATAAGAAAGACATGTGCCCGTCCAAATGTCTAACAGCTACTCTCTCATTGGTTCTCCCTCTTGCCTTTCATCCTTTGCTAAATTGGCAACATGTGTACACCAGGAGGTTAAAGGTGCTGTCTCTACAAGTTGGGAGATTGATAGTAAAGCAGTTGGAACGTCAAACTGGAGCACAAGGAGAGGGATTATTCCTTGAGTTTTAGAGACCTTTCATATTCACAGTGTGTCCATTCTCTAGGTTTCCTGTACATGTTATAGCTGTAGTAATATTCCCTTCAACCTGGAGAGTTGTGACCAATGGAATGGCTGCCATGCATTATTGCATTAAAGGGTCTGCATTTGCTCACCCAATCTCACAAATCCTCTCAGTCCCATGTGTTCAGCCTTATGCCACATCCAGCTGTCATTATAGATAGGGTCATTCCAGGTTTCATCAGAGACCCTGAAGGAATTGTATAGAATTCCCCTGGTTTTTGTTTTATTTTTGAAATTCCTTTTTATAGTGGGTTTGAGCTGATTCTCACTGCCATGTTTATGCCAGTCTAGACACACTTGATTCCCTGACGGAGACATATCAATACATAGGTTTTAAGATTCTTACTAGTCAGATATATTCCTCTGCAGAAAATATACGTTTTTGAGTCCCTTTCCCCGAGGAAGTTGTAGGTCTTGTCTATTCCATAGTTGGTTTTTGGAACGGTACCTGTGCTTATATCAAACTCTGGTTTTATGCATCACCCCACCTCTCCTTCCCCCTTAAGCAGGCATAAGAGAGTTTTCTAAATGTGAGACACTGTTCTCTTTCCTCACTCACTTCATGTGTAGCCATGTTTACAGGATCTTCTTAAGTGATATCGTATGATAAGATTCTTTTTCTGTGTGACTTATTTCACTTAGAATCATCATACCTGAATCCACTCATTTTGCTGCTACTGGTCTTATGACATTGATTTCATGGCTGAGGGATATTCCATCGTACGTAAATACCACAATTTTTTGAACAATTTTTAACTTTCCTGGGATATTTAAAGTGTACCCAAGTTGAGGTTCTTGTAAGCAGTGCATCCCTAAATTTTGGGGCGGCTCTGTCTTATTGATTTTCAGTTTTCCCAAGGTATATTCCCTAGACTGGAAGTGCCCTTCACTATGTAGCTCTGTTGTTTACTTGTTTTAGGGAACACAGTGCACTCCTCCAGAGAGGCAGTTGCCAACTTACATCCCGCCCATCAGCATAACAAGGCTCCCTGTTCTGCAGGCCCTCTCTTGCCTTTGTGGTTTTTACACATTTTGCCGATGTCCCTTTTGACCGGTGGGAAGGGATACTTCTTTGTAGTGCAGATTTGCATTGCCCGCCTGCTTGCTTGGCCAAAAAGTGTGTATGCGTTTTCTCCAGAATATATTCAGGAGAAAACGAATAAACCATTTTTGGCCAAGTCCATCATTGTCGAAATTGTGCCCCTCTTCCTGTGCTTTACAGGTGATTCCAACGTACCTCTTGAAATCTGTTTCCTGCAATTCTGCCTCGGTTTCAAGTCCGCCTCGTTGCCTTCCTTCAAAATATTTTTGGACGATAGTTGTCCTTTATTACTCTGCCAGTTTGTGAATTGCTGTGCCCCTGAGCTCCATTTATCAAATCGTTGTTTGTGAGCTGACCGCAAGTCCAAAATTTCGGTTCAGGACCTATACTGGTTCCCGGCAGGGGGATGAGTCCTTGGTTAATTATTCTTCCTGCCGGGTAATTAGAGTGACAAATGCCCGTCCAAATGTCTAACAGCTACTCTCTCATTGGTTCTCCCTGTTCCCTTTCATCCTCTGCCAAATTGGCAACCTGTGTTATCCAGGAGGTTAAAGGGGCTGTCTCTCCAAGTTGAGAGATGGATAGTAAAGCAGTTGGAAAGTCAAACTGGAGCACCAGGAGAGGGACAATTAGTTGAGTTTTAGAAACCTTTCGTATACACAGTGTGTCCATTCTCTAGGTTTCACGTACATGTTATAGCTGTAGTAATATTCCCTTCCACCTGGAGAGTTTGGAACCATGGAATGGAGGCCATGCATTATTGCTTTAAACTGTCTGTGTTTGCTCACCCAGTCTCACCAATCCTCTCAGTCCCAAATGTCCAGCATTATGCCAAATCAAGCTGTAGTTGTAGATAGGTTCATTTCAGGTTTCATCAGAGACCCTGAAGGAATTGTAAAGAATTTCCCTGTTTTGTTTTTTTGTTATTGAAATTCCTTTTTATAGTGAGTTTGAGCTGATTCCCACTGCATTTTTATGCCAGTCTAGACACACTTGATCCCTTACGGAGACATATCAATATATAGGTTTGAAGATTCTTACTAGTCAGATATATTCCTCTGAGGGAAGTATGGGGTGTTGATTCCTTTTCAGTGAGGAAGGTGTGGATCTTTTCTATTCTGTATTTGGTTTCTGGAATGGAGCCTTTACTAATATCAAACTCTGGTTTTATGCAACACCCCACCTCTCCTTACCCCTTAAGCAGGTGTAAGAGTGTTTTCTAAATGTGAGACTCTCTTCTCTTTACTAACTCAGTTCATGTGTAGCCATGTTTACATGACCTTCATAAGTGATATCTTATGCTAAGTTTATTTTACTCTGTGACTAATTTAACTTAGAATCCTCGTAACTGAATCCACTAAATTTGCTGCTACTGGCCTGATGACATTGATTTCATGGCAGAGAAATATTCCATCGTATGTAATTACCACAATCTCTTGAAAAAATTTTGTCTTTCCTGGGATATTTAAGGTGTAGCCTAGTTGAGGTTCTTGTAAGCAGTGCAGCCCTAAATTTTGGGGTGGCTCTGTCTTACTGATTTTCAGTTTTCCCAAGGTATATACCCTAGACTGGAAGTGCCCTTGTCTCTGTAGCTCTGTTGTTTACTTGTTTTAGGGAACAAAATGCACTCCTCCAGAGAGGCAGTTGGCAATTTACATCCCGCCCATCAGCATAACAAGGCTCCCTGTTCTCCAGGCCCTGTCTTGCCTTTCTGCTTTTTACCCATTTTGTGGATATCCTTTTTGACTTGTGGGAAGTGATACTTCTTTGTAGTGCAGATTTGCATTGCCCGCTTGCTTGCTTGGCCAAAAAGGGCATATGCGTTTTCTCCTGAATATACTCAGGAGAAAATGCATACGCCCTTTTTGGCCAAGTGCATCATTTTCGAAGTTGTGCCCCTCTTCCTGTGCTTTAAAAGCGATTCCAACGTATCTGTTGAAATCTGTTTCCTTCTATTCTGCCTCGCTTTCAATTCCGCCTCGTTGCCTTCCCTCAACAGATTTTTGTATGATAGTTGTCCTTTATTACTCTACCAGTTTGTGAATTGCTGTGCCCCTGAGCTCCATAATTTAACTCGTTTATTGTGAGCTGAACGCAAGTCCAATATTTTGGTTCAGGACCTATACTGGTTTGCGGTGGGTGGCTTAGACTTTGGTTAATTCTTCTTCCTCCCGGGAAATAAGAGTGACATGTGCCCGTCCAAATGCCTAACAGCTACTCTCTCATTGGTTCTCCCTCTTCCCTTTCATCCTCTGCCAAATTGGCAACCTGTGCAAAACAGGAGGTTAAAGGTGCAGTCTCTCCAAGCTGGGAGATTGATAGTAAAGCAGTTGGAAAGTCAAACCTGAGCACCAGCAGAGGGACTATTCGTTGAGTTTTAGAGACCTTTCGTATTCACAGTGTGTCCAGTCTCTAGGTTTCCCGTACATTTTATAGCTGTAGTAATATACTCTTCAACCTGGAGAGTTGGGACCCATGGAATGGTTGCCATGCATTATTGCTTTATAGGGTCTGCATTTGCTCACCCAATCTCACCAATCCTCTCAGTCCCATGTGTCCAGCCTTATGCCACATCCAGCTGTCATTGTAGATAGGGTCATTCCAGGTTTCATCAGAGACCCTGAAGGAATTGTAAAGAATTTCCCTGTTTTGTTGTTTTGTTTTTGAAATTCCCTTTTATAGTGGGTTTGAGATGATTCTCGCTGCCATGTTTATGCCTGTCTAGACACACTTGATTCCCTTATGGAGACATATCAATACATAGGTTTTAAGATTCTAACTAATCCAATATATTCCTCTGTGTGAAATATGGGGTTTTGAATCCCTTTCACTGAGGAAGGTGTAAGTCTTGGCTATTCCATAGTTGGTTTTTGAATGGTACCTGTGCTTATATTAAACCCTGGTTTTATGCATCACCCCACCTCTCCTTCCCCCTTAAGCAGGCATAAGATTGTTTTCTAAATGTGAGACTCTGTTCTCTTTCCTAACTCAGTTCATATGTAGCCATGTTTACAGGATGTTCATAAGTGATATCTTATGATAAGTTTCTTTTTCTGTGTGACTTATTTCAGTTAGAATCATCGTACCTGAATCCACTCATTTAGCTGCTACTGGTCTTATGATATTGATTTCATGGCTGAGGGATATTCCATCGTATGTAAGTATCACAATTTTTTGAACCATTTTTATATTTCCTGGGATATTTAATGTGTACCCAAGTTGAGGTTCTTGTAAGCAGTGCAGCTCTAAATTTGAGGGTGGCTCTGTCTTATTGATTTTCAGTTTTCCCAAGGTATATTCCCTAGACTGGAAGTGCCCTTGGCTCTGTAGCTTTCTTGTTTACTTGTTTTAGGGAACACAATGCACTCTTCCAGTGAGGCAGTTGGCAATTTACATCCCGCCCATCAGCATAACAAGGCTCCCTGTTCTCCAGGGCCTGTCTAGCCTCTGGTTTTTACCCATTTTGTGGATGTCCCTTTTGACTGGTGGGAAGTGATACTTCTTTTTAGTGCAGATTTGCATTGCCCGCTTGCTTGCTTGGCCAGAAATGCCGTATGTGTTTTCTCCTGAATATATTCAGGAGAAAGCGCATACGCCATTTGTGGCCAGGTGCATCATTGTCGAAGTTCTGCCCATCTTCCTATGCTTTAAAGGTGATTCCAACGTGGCTCTTGAAATCTATTTCCTGCTATTCTGCCTCGCTTTCAAGTCCGCCTGGTTGACTTCCCTCAACTGATTTTTGGACGATAGTTGCCCTTTATTACTCTGCCAGTTTGTTAATTGTTGTGTCCCTGAGCTCCATTTTTAACTCGTTTTTTGTGAGCTGAACGCAAGTCCAATATTTTGGTTCAGGACCTATACTGGTTTTTGGTGGGTGGCTGAGACTTTGGTTAATTCTTCTTCCTCCCGGGAAATAAGAAAGACATGTGCCCGTCCAAATGTCTAACAGCTACTCTCTCATTGGTTCTCCCTCTTGCCTTTCATCCTTTGCTAAATTGGCAACATGTGTACACCAGGAGGTTAAAGGTGCTGTCTCTACAAGTTGGGAGATTGATAGTAAAGCAGTTGGAACGTCAAACTGGAGCACAAGGAGAGGGATTATTCCTTGAGTTTTAGAGACCTTTCATATTCACAGTGTGTCCATTCTCTAGGTTTCCTGTACATGTTATAGCTGTAGTAATATTCCCTTCAACCTGGAGAGTTGTGACCAATGGAATGGCTGCCATGCATTATTGCATTAAAGGGTCTGCATTTGCTCACCCAATCTCACAAATCCTCTCAGTCCCATGTGTTCAGCCTTATGCCACATCCAGCTGTCATTATAGATAGGGTCATTCCAGGTTTCATCAGAGACCCTGAAGGAATTGTATAGAATTCCCCTGGTTTTTGTTTTATTTTTGAAATTCCTTTTTATAGTGGGTTTGAGCTGATTCTCACTGCCATGTTTATGCCAGTCTAGACACACTTGATTCCCTGACGGAGACATATCAATACATAGGTTTTAAGATTCTTACTAGTCAGATATATTCCTCTGCAGAAAATATACGTTTTTGAGTCCCTTTCCCCGAGGAAGTTGTAGGTCTTGTCTATTCCATAGTTGGTTTTTGGAACGGTACCTGTGCTTATATCAAACTCTGGTTTTATGCATCACCCCACCTCTCCTTCCCCCTTAAGCAGGCATAAGAGAGTTTTCTAAATGTGAGACACTGTTCTCTTTCCTCACTCACTTCATGTGTAGCCATGTTTACAGGATCTTCTTAAGTGATATCGTATGATAAGATTCTTTTTCTGTGTGACTTATTTCACTTAGAATCATCATACCTGAATCCACTCATTTTGCTGCTACTGGTCTTATGACATTGATTTCATGGCTGAGGGATATTCCATCGTACGTAAATACCACAATTTTTTGAACAATTTTTAACTTTCCTGGGATATTTAAAGTGTACCCAAGTTGAGGTTCTTGTAAGCAGTGCATCCCTAAATTTTGGGGCGGCTCTGTCTTATTGATTTTCAGTTTTCCCAAGGTATATTCCCTAGACTGGAAGTGCCCTTCACTATGTAGCTCTGTTGTTTACTTGT
Organism: Mesoplodon mirus; assembly: GCF_964341445.2. Taxonomy (NCBI): domain Eukaryota; kingdom Metazoa; phylum Chordata; class Mammalia; order Artiodactyla; family Ziphiidae; genus Mesoplodon; species Mesoplodon mirus. Next base: position 182,972 of record NW_028295671.1, read on the forward strand.
TTTAGGGAACACAGTGCACTCCTCCAGAGAGGCAGTTGCCAACTTACATCCCGCCCATCAGCATAACAAGGCTCCCTGTTCTGCAGGCCCTCTCTTGCCTTTGTGGTTTTTACACATTTTGCCGATGTCCCTTTTGACCGGTGGGAAGGGATACTTCTTTGTAGTGCAGATTTGCATTGCCCGCCTGCTTGCTTGGCCAAAAAGTGTGTATGCGTTTTCTCCAGAATATATTCAGGAGAAAACGAATAAACCATTTTTGGCCAAGTCCATCATTGTCGAAATTGTGCCCCTCTTCCTGTGCTTTACAGGTGATTCCAACGTACCTCTTGAAATCTGTTTCCTGCAATTCTGCCTCGGTTTCAAGTCCGCCTCGTTGCCTTCCTTCAAAATATTTTTGGACGATAGTTGTCCTTTATTACTCTGCCAGTTTGTGAATTGCTGTGCCCCTGAGCTCCATTTATCAAATCGTTGTTTGTGAGCTGACCGCAAGTCCAAAATTTCGGTTCAGGACCTATACTGGTTCCCGGCAGGGGGATGAGTCCTTGGTTAATTATTCTTCCTGCCGGGTAATTAGAGTGACAAATGCCCGTCCAAATGTCTAACAGCTACTCTCTCATTGGTTCTCCCTGTTCCCTTTCATCCTCTGCCAAATTGGCAACCTGTGTTATCCAGGAGGTTAAAGGGGCTGTCTCTCCAAGTTGAGAGATGGATAGTAAAGCAGTTGGAAAGTCAAACTGGAGCACCAGGAGAGGGACAATTAGTTGAGTTTTAGAAACCTTTCGTATACACAGTGTGTCCATTCTCTAGGTTTCACGTACATGTTATAGCTGTAGTAATATTCCCTTCCACCTGGAGAGTTTGGAACCATGGAATGGAGGCCATGCATTATTGCTTTAAACTGTCTGTGTTTGCTCACCCAGTCTCACCAATCCTCTCAGTCCCAAATGTCCAGCATTATGCCAAATCAAGCTGTAGTTGTAGATAGGTTCATTTCAGGTTTCATCAGAGACCCTGAAGGAATTGTAAAGAATTTCCCTGTTTTGTTTTTTTGTTATTGAAATTCCTTTTTATAGTGAGTTTGAGCTGATTCCCACTGCATTTTTATGCCAGTCTAGACACACTTGATCCCTTACGGAGACATATCAATATATAGGTTTGAAGATTCTTACTAGTCAGATATATTCCTCTGAGGGAAGTATGGGGTGTTGATTCCTTTTCAGTGAGGAAGGTGTGGATCTTTTCTATTCTGTATTTGGTTTCTGGAATGGAGCCTTTACTAATATCAAACTCTGGTTTTATGCAACACCCCACCTCTCCTTACCCCTTAAGCAGGTGTAAGAGTGTTTTCTAAATGTGAGACTCTCTTCTCTTTACTAACTCAGTTCATGTGTAGCCATGTTTACATGACCTTCATAAGTGATATCTTATGCTAAGTTTATTTTACTCTGTGACTAATTTAACTTAGAATCCTCGTAACTGAATCCACTAAATTTGCTGCTACTGGCCTGATGACATTGATTTCATGGCAGAGAAATATTCCATCGTATGTAATTACCACAATCTCTTGAAAAAATTTTGTCTTTCCTGGGATATTTAAGGTGTAGCCTAGTTGAGGTTCTTGTAAGCAGTGCAGCCCTAAATTTTGGGGTGGCTCTGTCTTACTGATTTTCAGTTTTCCCAAGGTATATACCCTAGACTGGAAGTGCCCTTGTCTCTGTAGCTCTGTTGTTTACTTGTTTTAGGGAACAAAATGCACTCCTCCAGAGAGGCAGTTGGCAATTTACATCCCGCCCATCAGCATAACAAGGCTCCCTGTTCTCCAGGCCCTGTCTTGCCTTTCTGCTTTTTACCCATTTTGTGGATATCCTTTTTGACTTGTGGGAAGTGATACTTCTTTGTAGTGCAGATTTGCATTGCCCGCTTGCTTGCTTGGCCAAAAAGGGCATATGCGTTTTCTCCTGAATATACTCAGGAGAAAATGCATACGCCCTTTTTGGCCAAGTGCATCATTTTCGAAGTTGTGCCCCTCTTCCTGTGCTTTAAAAGCGATTCCAACGTATCTGTTGAAATCTGTTTCCTTCTATTCTGCCTCGCTTTCAATTCCGCCTCGTTGCCTTCCCTCAACAGATTTTTGTATGATAGTTGTCCTTTATTACTCTACCAGTTTGTGAATTGCTGTGCCCCTGAGCTCCATAATTTAACTCGTTTATTGTGAGCTGAACGCAAGTCCAATATTTTGGTTCAGGACCTATACTGGTTTGCGGTGGGTGGCTTAGACTTTGGTTAATTCTTCTTCCTCCCGGGAAATAAGAGTGACATGTGCCCGTCCAAATGCCTAACAGCTACTCTCTCATTGGTTCTCCCTCTTCCCTTTCATCCTCTGCCAAATTGGCAACCTGTGCAAAACAGGAGGTTAAAGGTGCAGTCTCTCCAAGCTGGGAGATTGATAGTAAAGCAGTTGGAAAGTCAAACCTGAGCACCAGCAGAGGGACTATTCGTTGAGTTTTAGAGACCTTTCGTATTCACAGTGTGTCCAGTCTCTAGGTTTCCCGTACATTTTATAGCTGTAGTAATATACTCTTCAACCTGGAGAGTTGGGACCCATGGAATGGTTGCCATGCATTATTGCTTTATAGGGTCTGCATTTGCTCACCCAATCTCACCAATCCTCTCAGTCCCATGTGTCCAGCCTTATGCCACATCCAGCTGTCATTGTAGATAGGGTCATTCCAGGTTTCATCAGAGACCCTGAAGGAATTGTAAAGAATTTCCCTGTTTTGTTGTTTTGTTTTTGAAATTCCCTTTTATAGTGGGTTTGAGATGATTCTCGCTGCCCTGTTTATGCCAGTCTAGACACACTTGATTCCCTTATGGAGACATATCAATACATAGGTTTTAAGATTCTAACTAATCCAATATATTCCTCTGTGGGAAATATGGGGTTTTGAATCCCTTTCACTGAGGAAGGTGTAAGTCTTGGCTATTCCATAGTTGGTTTTTGAATGGTACCTGTGCTTATATCAAACTCTGGTTTTATGCATCACCCCACCTCTCCTTCCCCCTTAAGCAGGCATAAGAGTGTTTTCTAAATGTGAGACTCTGTTCTCTTTCCTAACTCAGTTCATATGTAGCCATGTTTACAGGATGTTCATAAGTGATATCTTATGATAAGTTTCTTTTTCTGTGTGACTTATTTCAGTTAGAATCATCGTACCTGAATCCACTCATTTAGCTGCTACTGGTCTTATGACATTGATGTCATGGCTGAGGGATATTCCATCGTATGTAAGTACCACAATTTTTTGAACCATTTTTATATTTCCTGGGATATTTAATGTGTACCCAAGTTGAGGTTCTTGTAAGCAGTGCAGCCCTAAATTTGAGGGTGGCTCTGTCTTATTGATTTTCAGTTTTCCCAAGGTATATTCCCTAGACTGGAAGTGCCCTTGGCTCTGTAGCTTTCTTGTTTACTTGTTTTAGGGAACACAATGCACTCCTCCAGTGAGGCAGTTGGCAATTTACATCCCGCCCATCAGCATAACAAGGCTCCCTGTTCTCCAGGGCCTGTCTAGCCTCTGTTTTTTACCCATTTTGTGGATGTCCCTTTTGACTGGTGGGAAGTGATACTTCTTTTTAGTGCAGATTTGCATTGCCCGCTTGCTTGCTTGGCCAGAAATGCCGTATGCGTTTTCTCCTGAATATATTCAGGAGAAAACGCATACGCCATTTGTGGCCAGGTGCATCATTGTCGAAGTTCTGCCCATCTTCCTATGCTTTAAAGGCGATTCCAACGTGGCTCTTGAAATCTGTTTCCTGCTATTCTGCCTCGCTTTCAAGTCCGCCTGGTTGACTTCCCTCAACTGATTTTTGGACGATAGTTGCCCTTTATTACTCTGCCAGTTTGTTAATTGTTGTGTCCCTGAGCTCCATTTTTAACTCGTTTTTTGTGAGCTGAACGCAAGACCAATATTTTGGTTCAGGACCTATACTGGTTTTGGTGGGTGGCTGAGACTTTGGTTAATTCTTCTTCCTCCCGGGAAATAAGAAAGACATGTGCCCGTCCAAATGTCTAACAGCTACTCTCTCATTGGTTCTCCCTCTTGCCTTTCATCCTTTGCTAAATTGGCAACATGTGTACACCAGGAGGTTAAAGGTGCTGTCTCTACAAGTTGGGAGATTGATAGTAAAGCAGTTGGAACGTCAAACTGGAGCACAAGGAGAGGGATTATTCCTTGAGTTTTAGAGACCTTTCATATTCACAGTGTGTCCATTCTCTAGGTTTCCTGTACATGTTATAGCTGTAGTAATATTCCCTTCAACCTTGAGAGTTGTGACCAATGGAATGGCTGCCATGCATTATTGCATTAAAGGGTCTGCATTTGCTCACCCAATCTCACAAATCCTCTCAGTCCCATGTGTTCAGCCTTATGCCACATCCAGCTCTCATTATAGATAGGGTCATTCCAGGTTTCATCAGAGACCCTGAAGGAATTGTATAGAATTTCCCTGGTTTTTGTTTTATTTTTGAAATTCCTTTTTATAGTGGGTTTGAGCGGATTCTCACTGCCATGTTTATGCCAGTCTAGACACACTTGATTCCCTGACGGAGACATATCAATACATAGGTTTTAAGATTCTTACTAGTCAGATATATTCCTCTGCAGAAAATATACGTTTTTGAGTCCCTTTCCCCGAGGAAGTTGTAGGTCTTGTCTATTCCATAGTTGGTTTTTGGAACGGTACCTGTGCTTATATCAAACTCTGGTTTTATGCATCACCCCACCTCTCCTTCCCCCTTAAGCAGGCATAAGAGAGTTTTCTAAATGTGAGACACTGTTCTCTTTCCTCACTCACTTCATGTGTAGCCATGTTTACAGGATCTTCTTAAGTGATATCGTATGATAAGATTCTTTTCCTGTGTGACTTATTTCACTTAGAATCATCATACCTGAATCCACTCATTTTGCTGCTACTGGTCTTATGACATTGATTTCATGGCTGAGGGATATTCCATCGTACGTAAATACCACAATTTTTTGAACAATTTTTAACTTTCCTGGGATATTTAAAGTGTACCCAAGTTGAGGTTCTTGTAAGCAGTGCATCCCTAAATTTTGGGGTGGCTCTGTCTTATTGATTTTCAGTTTTCCCAAGGTATATTCCCTAGACTGGAAGTGCCCTTCACTATGTAGCTCTGTTGTTTACTTGTTTTAGGGAACACAGTGCACTCCTCCAGAGAGGCAGTTGCCAACTTACATCCCGCCCATCAGCATAACAAGGCTCCCTGTTCTGCAGGCCCTCTCTTGCCTTTGTGGTTTTTACACATTTTGCCGATGTCCCTTTTGACCGGTGGGAAGGGATACTTCTTTGTAGTGCAGATTTGCATTGCCCGCCTGCTTGCTTGGCCAAAAAGTGTGTATGCGTTTTCTCCAGAATATATTCAGGAGAAAACGAATAAACCATTTTTGGCCAAGTCCATCATTGTCGAAATTGTGCCCCTCTTCCTGTGCTTTACAGGTGATTCCAACGTACCTCTTGAAATCTGTTTCCTGCAATTCTGCCTCGGTTTCAAGTCCGCCTCGTTGCCTTCCTTCAAAATATTTTTGGACGATAGTTGTCCTTTATTACTCTGCCAGTTTGTGAATTGCTGTGCCCCTGAGCTCCATTTATCAAATCGTTGTTTGTGAGCTGACCGCAAGTCCAAAATTTCGGTTCAGGACCTATACTGGTTCCCGGCAGGGGGATGAGTCCTTGGTTAATTATTCTTCCTGCCGGGCAATTAGAGTGACAAATGCCCGTCCAAATGTCTAACAGCTACTCTCTCATTGGTTCTCCCTGTTCCCTTTCATCCTCTGCCAAATTGGCAACCTGTGTTATCCAGGAGGTTAAAGGGGCTGTCTCTCCAAGTTGAGAGATGGATAGTAAAGCAGTTGGAAAGTCAAACTGGAGCACCAGGAGAGAGGGACAATTTGTTGAGTTTTAGAAACCTTTCGTATACACAGTGTGTCCATTCTCTAGGTTTCACGTACATGTTATAGCTGTAGTAATATTCCCTTCCACCTGGAGAGTTTGGAACCATGGAATGGAGGCCATGCATTATTGCTTTAAACTGTCTGTGTTTGCTCACCCAGTCTCACCAATCCTCTCAGTCCCAAATGTCCAGCATTATGCCAAATCAAGCTGTAGTTGTAGATAGGTTCATTTCAGGTTTCATCAGAGACCCTGAAGGAATTGTAAAGAATTTCCCTGTTTTGTTGTTTGGTTATTGAAATTCCTTTTTATAGTGAGTTTGAGCTGATTCCCACTGCATTTTTATGCCAGTCTAGACACACTTGATCCCTTACGGAGACATATCAATATATAGGTTTGAAGATTCTTACTAGTCAGATATATTCCTCTGAGGGAAGTATGGGGTGTTGATTCCTTTTCAGTGAGGAAGGTGTAGATCTTTTCTATTCTGTATTTGGTTTCTGGAATGGAGCATTTACTAATATCAAACTCTGGTTTTATGCAACACCCCACCTCTCCTTACCCCTTAAGCAGGTGTAAGAGTGTTTTCTAAATGTGAGACTCTCTTCTCTTTACTAACTCAGTTCATGTGTAGCCATGTTTACATGACCTTCATAAGTGATATCTTATGCTAAGTTTATTTTACTCTGTGACTAATTTAACTTAGAATCCTCGTAACTGAATCCACTAAATTTGCCGCTACTGGCCTGATGACATTGATTTCATGGCAGAGAAATATTCCATCGTAGGTAATTACCACAATCTCTTGAAAAACTTTTGTCTTTCCTGGGATATTTAAGGTGTAGCCTAGTTGAGGTTCTTGTAAGCAGTGCAGCCCTAAATTTTGGGGTGGCTCTGTCTTACTGATTTTCAGTTTTCCCAAGGTATATACCCTAGATTGGAAGTGCCCTTGTCTCTGTAGCTCTGTTGTTTACTTGTTTTAGGGAACAAAATGCACTCCTCCAGAGAGGCAGTTGGCAATTTACATCCCGCCCATCAGCATAACAAGGCTCCCTGTTCTCCAGACCCTGTCTTGCCTTTCTGCTTTTTACCCATTTTGTGGATATCCCTTTTGACCTGTGGGAAGTGATACTTCTTTGTAGTGCAGATTTGCATTGCCCGCTTGCTTGCTTGGCCAAAAAGGGCGTATGCGTTTTCTCCTGAATATACTCAGGAGAAAATGCATACGCCCTTTTTGGCCAAGTGCATCATTTTCGAAGTTGTGCCCCTCTTCCTGTGCTTTAAAAGCGATTCCAACGTATCTGTTGAAATCTGTTTCCTTCTATTCTGCCTCGCTTTCAATTCCGCCTCGTTGCCTTCCCTCAACAGATTTTTGTACGATAGTTGTCCTTTATTACTCTACCAGTTTGTGAATTGCTGTGCCCCTGAGCTCCATAATTTAACTCGTTTATTGTGAGCTGAACGCAAGTCCAATATTTTGGTTCAGGACCTATACTGCTTTGCGGTGGGTGGCTTAGACTTTGGTTAATTCTTCTTCCTCCCGGGAAATAAGAGTGACATGTGCCCGTCCAAATGCCTAACAGCTACTCTCTCATTGGTTCTCCCTCTTCCCTTTCATCCTCTGCCAAATTGGCAACCTGTGCAAAACAGGAGGTTAAAGGTGCCGTCTCTCCAAGCTGGGAGATTGATAGTAAAGTAGTTGGAAAGTCAAACCTGAGCACCAGCAGAGGGACTATTCGTTGAGTTTTAGAGACCTTTCGTATTCACAGTGTGTCCAGTCTCTAGGTTTCCCGTACATTTTATAGCTGTAGTAATATACTCTTCAACCTGGAGAGTTGGGACCCATGGAATGGTTGCCATGCATTATTGCTTTATAGGGTCTGCATTTGCTCACCCAATCTCACCAATCCTCTCAGTCCCATGTGTCCAGCCTTATGCCACATGCAGCTGTCATTGTAGATAGGGTCATTCCAGGTTTCATCAGAGACCCTGAAGGAATTGTAAAGAATTTCCCTGTTTTGTTGTTTTGTTTTTGAAATTCCCTTTTATAGTGGGTTTGAGATGATTCTCGCTGCCATGTTTATGCCAGTCTAGACACACTTGATTCCCTTACGGAGACATATCAATACATAGGTTTTAAGATTCTAACTAATCCAATATATTCCTCTGTGGGAAATATGGGGTTTTGAATCCCTTTCACTGAGGAAGGTGTAAGTCTTGGCTATTCCATAGTTGGTTTTTGAATGGTACCTGTGCTTATATCAAACTCTGGTTTTATGCATCACCCCACCTCTCCTTCCCCCTTAAGCAGGCATAAGAGTGTTTTCTAAATGTGAGACTCTGTTCTCTTTCCTAACTCAGTTCATATGTAGCCATGTTTACAGGATGTTCATAAGTGATATCTTATGATAAGTTTCTTTTTCTGTGTGACTTATTTCAGTTAGAATCATCGTACCTGATTCCACTCATTTAGCTGCTACTGGTCTTATGACATTGATGTCATGGCTGAGGGATATTCCATCGTATGTAAGTACCACAATTTTTTGAACCATTTTTATATTTCCTGGGATATTTAATGTGTACCCAAGTTGAGGTTCTTGTAAGCAGTGCAGCCCTAAATTTGAGGGTGGCTCTGTCTTATTGATTTTCAGTTTTCCCAAGGTATATTCCCTAGACTGGAAGTGCCCTTGGCTCTGTAGCTTTCTTGTTTACTTGTTTTAGGGAACACAATGCACTCCTCCAGTGAGGCAGTTGGCAATTTACATCCCGCCCATCAGCATAACAAGGCTCCCTGTTCTCCAGGGCCTGTCTAGCCTCTGGTTTTTACCCATTTTGTGGATGTCCCTTTTGACTGGTGGGAAGTGATACTTCTTTTTAGTGCAGATTTGCATTGCCCGCTTGCTTGCTTGGCCAGAAATGCCGTATGCGTTTTCTCCTGAATATATTCAGGAGAAAACGCATACGCCATTTGTGGCCAGGTGCATCATTGTCGAAGTTCTGCCCATCTTCCTATGCTTTAAAGGCGATTCCAACGTGGCTCTTGAAATCTGTTTCCTGCTATTCTGCCTCGCTTTCAAGTCCGCCTGGTTGACTTCCCTCAACTGATTTTTGGACGATAGTTGCCCTTTATTACTCTGCCAGTTTGTTAATTGTTGTGTCCCTGAGCTCCATTTTTAACTCGTTTTTTGTGAGCTGAACGCAAGACCAATATTTTGGTTCAGGACCTATACTGGTTTTTGGTGGGTGGCTGAGACTTTGGTTAATTCTTCTTCCTCCCGGGAAATAAGAAAGACATGTGCCCGTCCAAATGTCTAACAGCTACTCTCTCATTGGTTCTCCCTCTTGCCTTTCATCCTTTGCTAAATTGGCAACATGTGTACACCAGGAGGATAAAGGTGCTGTCTCTACAAGTTGGGAGATTGATAGTAAAGCAGTTGGAACGTCAAACTGGAGCACAAGGAGAGGGATTATTCCTTGAGTTTTAGAGACCTTTCATATTCACAGTGTGTCCATTCTCTAGGTTTCCTGTACATGTTGTAGCTGTAGTAATATTCCCTTCAACCTGGAGAGTTGTGACCAATGGAATGGCTGCCATGCATTATTGCATTAAAGGGTCTGCATTTGCTCACCCAATCTCACAAATCCTCTCAGTCCCATGTGTTCAGCCTTATGCCACATCCAGCTCTCATTATAGATAGGGTCATTCCAGGTTTCATCAGAGACCCTGAAGGAATTGTACAGAATTTCCCTGGTTTTTGTTTTATTTTTGAATTTCCTTTTTATAGTGGGTTTGAGCGGATTCTCACTGCCATGTTTATGCCAGTCTAGACACACTTGATTCCCTGACGGAGACATATCAATACATAGGTTTTAAGATTCTTACTAGTCAGATATATTCCTCTGCAGAAAATATACGTTTTTGAGTCCCTTTCCCCGAGGAAGTTGTAGGTCTTGTCTATTCCATAGTTGGTTTTTGGAACGGTACCTGTGCTTATATCAAACTCTGGTTTTATGCATCACCCCACCTCTCCTTCCCCCTTAAGCAGGCATAAGAGAGTTTTCTAAATGTGAGACACTGTTCTCTTTCCTCACTCACTTCATGTGTAGCCATGTTTACAGGATCTTCTTAAGTGATATCGTATGATAAGATTCTTTTTCTGTGTGACTTATTTCACTTAGAATCATCATACCTGAATCCACTCATTTTGCTGCTACTGGTCTTATGACATTGATTTCATGGCTGAGGGATATTCCATCGTACGTAAATACCACAATTTTTTGAACAATTTTTAACTTTCCTGGGATATTTAAAGTGTACCCAAGTTGAGGTTCTTGTAAGCAGTGCATCCCTAAATTTTGGGGTGGCTCTGTCTTATTGATTTTCAGTTTTCCCAAGGTATATTCCCTAGACTGGAAGTGCCCTTCACTATGTAGCTCTGTTGTTTACTTGTTTTAGGGAACACAGTGCACTCCTCCAGAGAGGCAGTTGCCAACTTACATCCCGCCCATCAGCATAACAAGGCTCCCTGTTCTGCAGGCCCTCTCTTGCCTTTGTGGTTTTTACACATTTTGCCGATGTCCCTTTTGACCGGTGGGAAGGGATACTTCTTTGTAGTGCAGATTTGCATTGCCCGCCTGCTTGCTTGGCCAAAAAGTGTGTATGCGTTTTCTCCAGAATATATTCAGGAGAAAACGAATAAACCATTTTTGGCCAAGTCCATCATTGTCGAAATTGTGCCCCTCTTCCTGTGCTTTACAGGTGATTCCAACGTACCTCTTGAAATCTGTTTCCTGCAATTCTGCCTCGGTTTCAAGTCCGCCTCGTTGCCTTCCTTCAAAATATTTTTGGACGATAGTTGTCCTTTATTACTCTGCCAGTTTGTGAATTGCTGTGCCCCTGAGCTCCATTTATCAAATCGTTGTTTGTGAGCTGACCGCAAGTCCAAAATTTCGGTTCAGGACCTATACTGGTTCCCGGCAGGGGGATGAGTCCTTGGTTAATTATTCTTCCTGCCGGGCAATTAGAGTGACAAATGCCCGTCCAAATGTCTAACAGCTACTCTCTCATTGGTTCTCCCTGTTCCCTTTCATCCTCTGCCAAATTGGCAACCTGTGTTATCCAGGAGGTTAAAGGGGCTGTCTCTCCAAGTTGAGAGATGGATAGTAAAGCAGTTGGAAAGTCAAACTGGAGCACCAGGAGAGGGACAATTAGTTGAGTTTTAGAAACCTTTCGTATACACAGTGTGTCCATTCTCTAGGTTTCACGTACATGTTATAGCTGTAGTAATATTCCCTTCCACCTGGAGAGTTTGGAACCATGGAATGGAGGCCATGCATTATTGCTTTAAACTGTCTGTGTTTGCTCACCCAGTCTCACCAATCCTCTCAGTCCCAAATGTCCAGCATTATGCCAAATCAAGCTGTAGTTGTAGATAGGTTCATTTCAGGTTTCATCAGAGACCCTGAAGGAATTGTAAAGAATTTCCCTGTTTTGTTGTTTGGTTATTGAAATTCCTTTTTATAGTGAGTTTGAGCTGATTCCCACTGCATTTTTATGCCAGTCTAGACACACTTGATCCCTTACGGAGACATATCAATATATAGGTTTGAAGATTCTTACTAGTCAGATATATTCCTCTGAGGGAAGTATGGGGTGTTGATTCCTTTTCAGTGAGGAAGGTGTAGATCTTTTCTATTCTGTATTTGGTTTCTGGAATGGAGCCTTTACTAATATCAAACTCTGGTTTTATGCAACACCCCACCTCTTCTTACCCCTTAAGCAGGTGTAAGAGTGTTTTCTAAATGTGAGACTCTCTTCTCTTTACTAACTCAGTTCATGTGTAGCCATGTTTACATGACCTTCATAAGTGATATCTTATGCTAAGTTTATTTTACTCTCTGACTAATTTAACTTAGAATCCTCGTAACTGAATCCACTAAATTTGCTGCTACTGGCCTGATGACATTGATTTCATGGCAGAGAAATATTCCATCGTATGTAATTACCACAATCTCTTGAAAAAATTTTGTCTTTCCTGGGATATTTAAGGTGTAGCCTAGTTGAGGTTCTTGTAAGCAGTGCAGCCCTAAATTTTGGGGTGGCTCTGTCTTACTGATTTTCAGTTTTCCCAAGGTATATACCCTAGACTGGAAGTGCCCTTGTCTCTGTAGCTCTGTTGTTTACTTGTTTTAGGGAACAAAATGCACTCCTCCAGAGAGGCAGTTGGCAATTTACATCCCACCCATCAGCATAACAAGGCTCCCTGTTCTCCAGGCCCTGTCTTGCCTTTCTGCTTTTTACCCATTTTGTGGATATCCCTTTTGACCTGTGGGAAGTGATACTTCTTTGTAGTGCAGATTTGCATTGCCCGCTTGCTTGCTTGGCCAAAAAGGGCGTATGCGTTTTCTCCTGAATATACTCAGGAGAAAATGCATACGCCCTTTTTGGCCAAGTGCATCATTTTCGAAGTTGTGCCCCTCTTCCTGTGCTTTAAAAGCGATCCCAACGTATCTGTTGAAATCTGTTTCCTTCTATTCTGCCTCGCTTTCAATTCCGCCTCGTTGCCTTCCCTCAACAGATTTTTGTACGATAGTTGTCCTTTATTACTCTACCAGTTTGTGAATTGCTGTGCCCCTGAGCTCCATAATTTAACTCGTTTATTGTGAGCTGAACGCAAGTCCAATATTTTGGTTCAGGACCTATACTGGTTTGCGGTGGGTGGCTTAGACTTTGGTTAATTCTTCTTCCTCCCGGGAAATAAGAGTGACATGTGCCCGTCCAAATGCCTAACAGCTACTCTCTCATTGGTTCTCCCTCTTCCCTTTCATCCTCTGCCAAATTGGCAACCTGTGCAAAACAGGAGGTTAAAGGTGCAGTCTCTCCAAGCTGGGAGATTGATAGTAAAGCAGTTGGAAAGTCAAACCTGAGCACCAGCAGAGGGACTATTCGTTGAGTTTTAGAGACCTTTCGTATTCACAGTGTGTCCAGTCTCTAGGTTTCCCGTACATTTTATAGCTGTAGTAATATACTCTTCAACCTGGAGAGTTGGGACCCATGGAAAGGTTGCCATGCATTATTGCTTTATAGGGTCTGCATTTGCTCACCCAATCTCACCAATCCTCTCAGTCCCATGTGTCCATCCTTATGCCACATCCAGCTGTCATTGTAGATAGGGTCATTCCAGGTTTCATCAGAGACCCTGAAGGAATTGTAAAGAATTTCCCTGTTTTGTTGTTTTGTTTTTGAAATTCCCTTTTATAGTGGGTTTGAGATGATTCTCGCTGCCATGTTTATGCCAGTCTAGACACACTTGATTCCCTTACGGAGACATATCAATACATAGGTTTTAAGATTCTAACTAATCCAATATATTCCTCTGTGGGAAATATGGGGTTTTGAATCCCTTTCACTGAGGAAGGTGTAAGTCTTGGCTATTCCATAGTTGGTTTTTGAATGGTACCTGTGCTTATATCAAACTCTGGTTTTATGCATCACCCCACCTCTCCTTCCCCCTTAAGCAGGCATAAGAGTGTTTTCTAAATGTGAGACTCTGTTCTCTTTCCTAACTCAGTTCATATGTAGGCATGTTTACAGGATGTTCATAAGTGATATCTTATGATAAGTTTCTTTTTCTGTGTGACTTATTTCAGTTAGAATCATCGTACCTGAATCCACTCATTTAGCTGCTACTGGTCTTATGACATTGATATCATGGCTGAGGGATATTCCATCGTATGTAAGTACCACAATTTTTTAAACCATTTTTATATTTCCTGGGATATTTAATGTGTACCCAAGTTGAGGTTCTTGTAAGCAGTGCAGCCCTAAATTTGAGGGTGGCTCTGTCTTATTGATTTTCAGTTTTCCCAAGGTATATTCCCTAGACTGGAAGTGTCCTTGGCTCTGTAGCTTTCTTGTTTACTTGTTTTAGGGAACACAATGCACTCCTCCAGTGAGGCAGTTGGCAATTTACATCCCGCCCATCAGCATAACAAGGCTCCCTGTTCTCCAGGGCCTGTCTAGCCTCTGGTTTTTACCCATTTTGTGGATGTCCCTTTTGACTGGTGGGAAGTGATACTTCTTTTTAGTGCAGATTTGCATTGCCCGCTTGCTTGCTTGGCCAGAAATGCCGTATGCGTTTTCTCCTGAATATATTCAGGAGAAAACGCATACGCCATTTGTGGCCAGGTGCATCATTGTCGAAGTTCTGCCCATCTTCCTATGCTTTAAAGGCGATTCCAACGTGGCTCTTGAAATCTGTTTCCTGCTATTCTGCCTCGCTTTCAAGTCCGCCTGGTTGACTTCCCTCAACTGATTTTTGGACGATAGTTGCCCTTTATTACTCTGCCAGTTTGTTAATTGTTGTGTCCCTGAGCTCCATTTTTAACTCGTTTTTTGTGAGCTGAACGCAAGACCAATATTTTGGTTCAGGACCTATACTGGTTTTTGGTGGGTGGCTGAGACTTTGGTTAATTCTTCTTCCTCCCGGGAAATAAGAAAGACATGTGCCCGTCCAAATGTCTAACAGCTACTCTCTCATTGGTTCTCCCTCTTGCCTTTCATCCTTTGCTAAATTGGCAATATGTGTACACCAGGAGGTTAAAGGTGCTGTCTCTACAAGTTGGGAGATTGATAGTAAAGCAGTTGGAACGTCAAACTGGAGCACAAGGAGAGGGATTATTCCTTGAGTTTTAGAGACCTTTCATATTCACAGTGTGTCCATTCTCTAGGTTTCCTGTACATGTTATAGCTGTAGTAATATTCCCTTCAACCTGGAGAGTTGTGACCAATGGAATGGCTGCCATGCATTATTGCATTAAAGGGTCTGCATTTGCTCACCCAATCTCACAAATCCTCTCAGTCCCATGTGTTCAGCCTTATGCCACATCCAGCTGTCATTATAGATAGGGTCATTCCAGGTTTCATCAGAGACCCTGAAGGAATTGTATAGAATTCCCCTGGTTTTTGTTTTATTTTTGAAATTCCTTTTTATAGTGGGTTTGAGCTGATTCTCACTGCCATGTTTATGCCAGTCTAGACACACTTGATTCCCTGACGGAGACATATCAATACATAGGTTTTAAGATTCTTACTAGTCAGATATATTCCTCTGCAGAAAATATACGTTTTTGAGTCCCTTTCCCCGAGGAAGTTGTAGGTCTTGTCTATTCCATAGTTGGTTTTTGGAACGGTACCTGTGCTTATATCAAACTCTGGTTTTATGCATCACCCCACCTCTCCTTCCCCCTTAAGCAGGCATAAGAGAGTTTTCTAAATGTGAGACACTGTTCTCTTTCCTCACTCACTTCATGTGTAGCCATGTTTACAGGATCTTCTTAAGTGATATCGTATGATAAGATTCTTTTTCTGTGTGACTTATTTCACTTAGAATCATCATACCTGAATCCACTCATTTTGCTGCTACTGGTCTTATGACATTGATTTCATGGCTGAGGGATATTCCATCGTACGTAAATACCACAATTTTTTGAACAATTTTTAACTTTCCTGGGATATTTAAAGTGTACCCAAGTTGAGGTTCTTGTAAGCAGTGCATCCCTAAATTTTGGGGCGGCTCTGTCTTATTGATTTTCAGTTTTCCCAAGGTATATTCCCTAGACTGGAAGTGCCCTTCACTATGTAGCTCTGTTGTTTACTTGTTTTAGGGAACACAGTGCACTCCTCCAGAGAGGCAGTTGCCAACTTACATCCCGCCCATCAGCATAACAAGGCTCCCTGTTCTGCAGGCCCTCTCTTGCCTTTGTGGTTTTTACACATTTTGCCGATGTCCCTTTTGACCGGTGGGAAGGGATACTTCTTTGTAGTGCAGATTTGCATTGCCCGCCTGCTTGCTTGGCCAAAAAGTGTGTATGCGTTTTCTCCAGAATATATTCAGGAGAAAACGAATAAACCATTTTTGGCCAAGTCCATCATTGTCGAAATTGTGCCCCTCTTCCTGTGCTTTACAGGTGATTCCAACGTACCTCTTGAAATCTGTTTCCTGCAATTCTGCCTCGGTTTCAAGTCCGCCTCGTTGCCTTCCTTCAAAATATTTTTGGACGATAGTTGTCCTTTATTACTCTGCCAGTTTGTGAATTGCTGTGCCCCTGAGCTCCATTTATCAAATCGTTGTTTGTGAGCTGACCGCAAGTCCAAAATTTCGGTTCAGGACCTATACTGGTTCCCGGCAGGGGGATGAGTCCTTGGTTAATTATTCTTCCTGCCGGGCAATTAGAGTGACAAATGCCCGTCCAAATGTCTAACAGCTACTCTCTCATTGGTTCTCCCTGTTCCCTTTCATCCTCTGCCAAATTGGCAACCTGTGTTATCCAGGAGGTTAAAGGGGCTGTCTCTCCAAGTTGAGAGATGGATAGTAAAGCAGTTGGAAAGTCAAACTGGAGCACCAGGAGAGGGACAATTAGTTGAGTTTTAGAAACCTTTCGTATACACAGTGTGTCCATTCTCTAGGTTTCACGTACATGTTATAGCTGTAGTAATATTCCCTTCCACCTGGAGAGTTTGGAACCATGGAATGGAGGCCATGCATTATTGCTTTAAACTGTCTGTGTTTGCTCACCCAGTCTCACCAATCCTCTCAGTCCCAAATGTCCAGCATTATGCCAAATCAAGCTGTAGTTGTAGATAGGTTCATTTCAGGTTTCATCAGAGACCCTGAAGGAATTGTAAAGAATTTCCCTGTTTTGTTGTTTGGTTATTGAAATTCCTTTTTATAGTGAGTTTGAGCTGATTCCCACTGCATTTTTATGCCAGTCTAGACACACTTGATCCCTTACGGAGACATATCAATATATAGGTTTGAAGATTCTTACTAGTCAGATATATTCCTCTGAGAGAAGTATGGGGTGTTGATTCCTTTTCAGTGAGGAAGGTGTAGATCTTTTCTATTCTGTATTTGGTTTCTGGAATGGAGCCTTTACTAATATCAAACTCTGGTTTTATGCAACACCCCACCTCTTCTTACCCCTTAAGCAGGTGTAAGAGTGTTTTCTAAATGTGAGACTCTCTTCTCTTTACTAACTCAGTTCATGTGTAGCCATGTTTACATGACCTTCATAAGTGATATCTTATGCTAAGTTTATTTTACTCTGTGACTAATTTAACTTAGAATCCTCGTAACTGAATCCACTAAATTTGCTGCTACTGGCCTGATGACATTGATTTCATGGCAGAGAAATATTCCATCGTAGGTAATTACCACAATCTCTTGAAAAAATTTTGTCTTTCCTGGGATATTTAAGGTGTAGCCTAGTTGAGGTTCTTGTAAGCAGTGCAGCCCTAAATTTTGGGGTGGCTCTGTCTTACTGATTTTCAGTTTTCCCAAGGTATATACCCTAGACTGGAAGTGCCCTTGTCTCTGTAGCTCTGTTGTTTACTTGTTTTAGGGAACAAAATGCACTCCTCCAGAGAGGCAGTTGGCAATTTACATCCCACCCATCAGCATAACAAGGCTCCCTGTTCTCCAGGCCCTGTCTTGCCTTTCTGCTTTTTACCATTTTGTGGATATCCCTTTTGACCTGTGGGAAGTGATACTTCTTTGTAGTGCAGATTTGCATTGCCCGCTTGCTTGCTTGGCCAAAAAGGGCGTATGCGTTTTCTCCTGAATATACTCAGGAGAAAATGCATACGCCCTTTTTGGCCAAGTGCATCATTTTCGAAGTTGTGCCCCTCTTCCTGTGCTTTAAGAGCGATCCCAACGTATCTGTTGAAATCTGTTTCCTTCTATTCTGCCTCGCTTTCAATTCCACCTCGTTGCCTTCCCTCAACAGATTTTTGTACGATAGTTGTCCTTTATTACTCTACCAGTTTGTGAATTGCTGTGCCCCTGAGCTCCATAATTTAACTCGTTTATTGTGAGCTGAACGCAAGTCCAATATTTTGGTTCAGGACCTATACTGGTTTGCGGTGGGTGGCTTAGACTTTGGTTAATTCTTCTTCCTCCCGGGAAATAAGAGTGACATGTGCCCGTCCAAATGCCTAACAGCTACTCTCTCATTGGTTCTCCCTCTTCCCTTTCATCCTCTGCCAAATTGGCAACCTGTGCAAAACAGGAGGTTAAAGGTGCAGTCTCTCCAAGCTGGGAGATTGATAGTAAAGCAGTTCGAAAGTCAAACCTGAGCACCAGCAGAGGGACTATTCGTTGAGTTTTAGAGACCTTTCGTATTCACAGTGTGTCCAGTCTCTAGGTTTCCCGTACATTTTATAGCTGTAGTAATATACTCTTCAACCTGGAGAGTTGGGACCCATGGAATGGTTGCCATGCATTATTGCTTTATAGGGTCTGCATTTGCTCACCCAATCTCACCAATCCTCTCAGTCCCATGTGTCCAGCCTTATGCCACATCCAGCTGTCATTGTAGATAGGGTCATTCCAGGTTTCATCAGAGACCCTGAAGGAATTGTAAAGAATTTCCCTGTTTTGTTGTTTTGTTTTTGAAATTCCCTTTTATAGTGGGTTTGAGATGATTCTCGCTGCCATGTTTATGCCAGTCTAGACACACTTGATTCCCTTACGGAGACATATCAATACATAGGTTTTAAGATTCTAACTAATCCAATATATTCCTCTGTGGGAAATATGGGGTTTTGAATCCCTTTCACTGAGGAAGGTGTAAGTCTTGGCTATTCCATAGTTGGTTTTTGAATGGTACCTGTGCTTATATCAAACTCTGGTTTTATGCATCACCCCACCTCTCCTTCCCCCTTAAGCAGGCATAAGAGTGTTTTCTAAATGTGAGACTCTGTTCTCTTTCCTAACTCAGTTCATATGTAGCCATGTTTACAGGATGTTCACAAGTGATATCTTATGATAAGTTTCTTTTTCTGTGTGACTTATTTCAGTTAGAATCATCGTACCTGAATCCACTCATTTAGCTGCTACTGGTCTTATGACATTGATATCATGGCTGAGGGATATTCCATCGTATGTAAGTACCACAATTTTTTGAACCATTTTTATATTTCCTGGGATATTTAATGTGTACCCAAGTTGAGGTTCTTGTAAGCAGTGCAGCCCTAAATTTGAGGGTGGCTCTGTCTTATTGATTTTCAGTTTTCCCAAGGTATATTCCCTAGACTGGAAGTGCCCTTGGCTCTGTAGCTTTCTTGTTTACTTGTTTTAGGGAACACAATGCACTCCTCCAGTGAGGCAGTTGGCAATTTACATCCCGCCCATCAGCATAACAAGGCTCCCTGTTCTCCAGGGCCTGTCTAGCCTCTGGTTTTTACCCATTTTGTGGATGTCCCTTTTGACTGGTGGGAAGTGATACTTCTTTTTAGTGCAGATTTGCATTGCCCGCTTGCTTGCTTGGCCAGAAATGCCGTATGCGTTTTCTCCTGAATATATTCAGGAGAAAACGCATACGCCATTTGTGGCCAGGTGCATCATTGTCGAAGTTCTGCCCATCTTCCTATGCTTTAAAGGCGATTCCAACGTGGCTCTTGAAATCTGTTTCCTGCTATTCTGCCTCGCTTTCAAGTCCGCCTGGTTGACTTCCCTCAACTGATTTTTGGACGATAGTTGCCCTTTATTACTCTGCCAGTTTGTTAATTGTTGTGTCCCTGAGCTCCATTTTTAACTCGTTTTTTGTGAGCTGAACGCAAGACCAATATTTTGGTTCAGGACCTATACTGGTTTTTGGTGGGTGGCTGAGACTTTGGTTAATTCTTCTTCCTCCCGGGAAATAAGAAAGACATGTGCCCGTCCAAATGTCTAACAGCTACTCTCTCATTGGTTCTCCCTCTTGCCTTTCATCCTTTGCTAAATTGGCAACATGTGTACACCAGGAGGTTAAAGGTGCTGTCTCTACAAGTTGGGAGATTGATAGTAAAGCAGTTGGAACGTCAAACTGGAGCACAAGGAGAGGGATTATTCCTTGAGTTTTAGAGACCTTTCATATTCACAGTGTGTCCATTCTCTAGGTTTCCTGTACATGTTATAGCTGTAGTAATATTCCCTTCAACCTGGAGAGTTGTGACCAATGGAATGGCTGCCATGCATTATTGCATTAAAGGGTCTGCATTTGCTCACCCAATCTCACAAATCCTCTCAGTCCCATGTGTTCAGCCTTATGCCACATCCAGCTGTCATTATAGATAGGGTCATTCCAGGTTTCATCAGAGACCCTGAAGGAATTGTATAGAATTCCCCTGGTTTTTGTTTTATTTTTGAAATTCCTTTTTATAGTGGGTTTGAGCTGATTCTCACTGCCATGTTTATGCCAGTCTAGACACACTTGATTCCCTGACGGAGACATATCAATACATAGGTTTTAAGATTCTTACTAGTCAGATATATTCCTCTGCAGAAAATATACGTTTTTGAGTCCCTTTCCCCGAGGAAGTTGTAGGTCTTGTCTATTCCATAGTTGGTTTTTGGAACGGTACCTGTGCTTATATCAAACTCTGGTTTTATGCATCACCCCACCTCTCCTTCCCCCTTAAGCAGGCATAAGAGAGTTTTCTAAATGTGAGACACTGTTCTCTTTCCTCACTCACTTCATGTGTAGCCATGTTTACAGGATCTTCTTAAGTGATATCGTATGATAAGATTCTTTTTCTGTGTGACTTATTTCACTTAGAATCATCATACCTGAATCCACTCATTTTGCTGCTACTGGTCTTATGACATTGATTTCATGGCTGAGGGATATTCCATCGTACGTAAATACCAAAATTTTTTGAACAATTTTTAACTTTCCTGGGATATTTAAAGTGTACCCAAGTTGAGGTTCTTGTAAGCAGTGCATCCCTAAATTTTGGGGCGGCTCTGTCTTATTGATTTTCAGTTTTCCCAAGGTATATTCCCTAGACTGGAAGTGCCCTTCACTATGTAGCTCTGTTGTTTACTTGTTTTAGGGAACACAGTGCACTCCTCCAGAGAGGCAGTTGCCAACTTACATCCCGCCCATCAGCATAACAAGGCTCCCTGTTCTGCAGGCCCTCTCTTGCCTTTGTGGTTTTTACACATTTTGCCGATGTCCCTTTTGACCGGTGGGAAGGGATACTTCTTTGTAGTGCAGATTTGCATTGCCCGCCTGCTTGCTTGGCCAAAAAGTGTGTATGCGTTTTCTCCAGAATATATTCAGGAGAAAACGAATAAACCATTTTTGGCCAAGTCCATCATTGTCGAAATTGTGCCCCTCTTCCTGTGCTTTACAGGTGATTCCAACGTACCTCTTGAAATCTGTTTCCTGCAATTCTGCCTCGGTTTCAAGTCCGCCTCGTTGCCTTCCTTCAAAATATTTTTGGACGATAGTTGTCCTTTATTACTCTGCCAGTTTGTGAATTGCTGTGCCCCTGAGCTCCATTTATCAAATCGTTGTTTGTGAGCTGACCGCAAGTCCAAAATTTCGGTTCAGGACCTATACTGGTTCCCGGCAGGGGGATGAGTCCTTGGTTAATTATTCTTCCTGCCGGGTAATTAGAGTGACAAATGCCCGTCCAAATGTCTAACAGCTACTCTCTCATTGGTTCTCCCTGTTCCCTTTCATCCTCTGCCAAATTGGCAACCTGTGTTATCCAGGAGGTTAAAGGGGCTGTCTCTCCAAGTTGAGAGATGGATAGTAAAGCAGTTGGAAAGTCAAACTGGAGCACCAGGAGAGGGACAATTAGTTGAGTTTTAGAAACCTTTCGTATACACAGTGTGTCCATTCTCTAGGTTTCACGTACATGTTATAGCTGTAGTAATATTCCCTTCCACCTGGAGAGTTTGGAACCATGGAATGGAGGCCATGCATTATTGCTTTAAACTGTCTGTGTTTGCTCACCCAGTCTCACCAATCCTCTCAGTCCCAAATGTCCAGCATTATGCCAAATCAAGCTGTAGTTGTAGATAGGTTCATTTCAGGTTTCATCAGAGACCCTGAAGGAATTGTAAAGAATTTCCCTGTTTTGTTGTTTGGTTATTGAAATTCCTTTTTATAGTGAGTTTGAGCTGATTCCCACTGCATTTTTATGCCAGTCTAGACACACTTGATCCCTTACGGAGACATATCAATATATAGGTTTGAAGATTCTTACTAGTCAGATATATTCCTCTGAGGGAAGTATGGGGTGTTGATTCCTTTTCAGTGAGGAAGGTGTGGATCTTTTCTATTCTGTATTTGGTTTCTGGAATGGAGCCTTTACTAATATCAAACTCTGGTTTTATGCAACACCCCACCTCTCCTTACCCCTTAAGCAGGTGTAAGAGTGTTTTCTAAATGTGAGACTCTCTTCTCTTTACTAACTCAGTTCATGTGTAGCCATGTTTACATGACCTTCATAAGTGATATCTTATGCTAAGTTTATTTTACTCTGTGACTAATTTAACTTAGAATCCTCGTAACTGAATCCACTAAATTTGCTGCTACTGGCCTGATGACATTGATTTCATGGCAGAGAAATATTCCATCGTAGGTAATTACCACAATCTCTTGAAAAAATTTTGTCTTTCCTGGGATATTTAAGGTGTAGCCTAGTTGAGGTTCTTGTAAGCAGTGCAGCCCTAAATTTTGGGGTGGCTCTGTCTTACTGATTTTCAGTTTTCCCAAGGTATATACCCTAGACTGGAAGTGCCCTTGTCTCTGTAGCTCTGTTGTTTACTTGTTTTAGGGAACAAAATGCACTCCTCCAGAGAGGCAGTTGGCAATTTACATCCCGCCCATCAGCATAACAAGGCTCCCTGTTCTCCAGGCCCTGTCTTGCCTTTCTGCTTTTTACCCATTTTGTGGATATCCCTTTTGACCTGTGGGAAGTGATACTTCTTTGTAGTGCAGATTTGCATTGCCCGCTTGCTTGCTTGGCCAAAAAGGGCGTATGCGTTTTCTCCTGAATATACTCAGCAGAAAATGCATACGCCCTTTTTGGCCAAGTGCATCATTTTCGAAGTTGTGCCCCTCTTCCTGTGCTTTAAAATCGATTCCAACGTATCTGTTGAAATCTGTTTCCTTCTATTCTGCCTCGCTTTCAATTCCGCCTCGTTGCCTTCCCTCAACAGATTTTTGTACGATAGTTGTCCTTTATTACTCTACCAGTTTGTGAATTGCTGTGCCCCTGAGCTCCATAATTTAACTCGTTTATTGTGAGCTGAACGCAAGTCCAATATTTTGGTTCAGGACCTATACTGGTTTGCGGTGGGTGGCTTAGACTTTGGTTAATTCTTCTTCCTCCCGGGAAATAAGAGTGACATGTGCCCGTCCAAATGCCTAACAGCTACTCTCTCATTGGTTCTCCCTCTTCCCTTTCATCCTCTGCCATATTGGCAACCTGTGCAAAACAGGAGGTTAAAGGTGCAGTCTCTCCAAGCTGGGAGATTGATAGTAAAGCAGTTCGAAAGTCAAACCTGAGCACCAGCAGAGGGACTATTCGTTGAGTTTTAGAGACCTTTCGTATTCACAGTGTGTCCAGTCTCTAGGTTTCCCGTACATTTTATAGCTGTAGTAATATACTCTTCAACCTGGAGAGTTGGGACCCATGGAATGGTTGCCATGCATTATTGCTTTATAGGGTCTGCATTTGCTCACCCAATCTCACCAATCCTCTCAGTCCCATGTGTCCAGCCTTATGCCACATCCAGCTGTCATTGTAGATAGGGTCATTCCAGGTTTCATCAGAGACCCTGAAGGAATTGTAAAGAATTTCCCTGTTTTGTTGTTTTGTTTTTGAAATTCCCTTTTATAGTGGGTTTGAGATGATTCTCGCTGCCATGTTTATGCCAGTCTAGACACACTTGATTCCCTTACGGAGACATATCAATACATAGGTTTTAAGATTCTAACTAATCCAATATATTCCTCTGTGGGAAATATGGGGTTTTGAATCCCTTTCACTGAGGAAGGTGTAAGTCTTGGCTATTCCATAGTTGGTTTTTGAATGGTACCTGTGCTTATATCAAACTCTGGTTTTATGCATCACCCCACCTCTCCTTCCCCCTTAAGCAGGCATAAGAGTGTTTTCTAAATGTGAGACTCTGTTCTCTTTCCTAACTCAGTTCATATGTAGCCATGTTTACAGGATGTTCATAAGTGATATCTTATGATAAGTTTCTTTTTCTGTGTGACTTATTTCAGTTAGAATCATCGTACCTGAATCCACTCATTTAGCTGCTACTGGTCTTATGACATTGATGTCATGGCTGAGGGATATTCCATCGTATGTAAGTACCACAATTTTTTGAACCATTTTTATATTTCCTGGGATATTTAATGTGTACCCAAGTTGAGGTTCTTGTAAGCAGTGCAGCCCTAAATTTGAGGGTGGCTCTGTCTTATTGATTTTCAGTTTTCCCAAGGTATATTCCCTAGACTGGAAGTGCCCTTGGCTCTGTAGCTTTCTTGTTTACTTGTTTTAGGGAACACAATGCACTCCTCCAGTGAGGCAGTTGGCAATTTACATCCCGCCCATCAGCATAACAAGGCTCCCTGTTCTCCAGGGCCTGTCTAGCCTCTGGTTTTTACCCATTTTGTGGATGTCCCTTTTGACTGGTGGGAAGTGATACTTCTTTTTAGTGCAGATTTGCATTGCCCGCTTGCTTGCTTGGCCAGAAATGCCGTATGCGTTTTCTCCTGAATATATTCAGGAGAAAACGCATACGCCATTTGTGGCCAGGTGCATCATTGTCGAAGTTCTGCCCATCTTCCTATGCTTTAAAGGCGATTCCAACGTGGCTCTTGAAATCTGTTTCCTGCTATTCTGCCTCGCTTTCAAGTCCGCCTGGTTGACTTCCCTCAACTGATTTTTGGACGATAGTTGCCCTTTATTACTCTGCCAGTTTGTTAATTGTTGTGTCCCTGAGCTCCATTTTTAACTCGTTTTTTGTGAGCTGAACGCAAGACCAATATTTTGGTTCAGGACCTATACTGGTTTTTGGTGGGTGGCTGAGACTTTGGTTAATTCTTCTTCCTCCCGGGAAATAAGAAAGACATGTGCCCGTCCAAATGTCTAACAGCTACTCTCTCATTGGTTCTCCCTCTTGCCTTTCATCCTTTGCTAAATTGGCAACATGTGTACACCAGGAGGTTAAAGGTGCTGTCTCTACAAGTTGGGAGATTGATAGTAAAGCAGTTGGAACGTCAAACTGGAGCACAAGGAGAGGGATTATTCCTTGAGTTTTAGAGACCTTTCATATTCACAGTGTGTCCATTCTCTAGGTTTCCTGTACATGTTATAGCTGTAGTAATATTCCCTTCAACCTGGAGAGTTGTGACCAATGGAATGGCTGCCATGCATTATTGCATTAAAGGGTCTGCATTTGCTCACCCAATCTCACAAATCCTCTCAGTCCCATGTGTTCAGCCTTATGCCACATCCAGCTGTCATTATAGATAGGGTCATTCCAGGTTTCATCAGAGACCCTGAAGGAATTGTATAGAATTCCCCTGGTTTTTGTTTTATTTTTGAAATTCCTTTTTATAGTGGGTTTGAGCTGATTCTCACTGCCATGTTTATGCCAGTCTAGACACACTTGATTCCCTGACGGAGACATATCAATACATAGGTTTTAAGATTCTTACTAGTCAGATATATTCCTCTGCAGAAAATATACGTTTTTGAGTCCCTTTCCCCGAGGAAGTTGTAGGTCTTGTCTATTCCATAGTTGGTTTTTGGAACGGTACCTGTGCTTATATCAAACTCTGGTTTTATGCATCACCCCACCTCTCCTTCCCCCTTAAGCAGGCATAAGAGAGTTTTCTAAATGTGAGACACTGTTCTCTTTCCTCACTCACTTCATGTGTAGCCATGTTTACAGGATCTTCTTAAGTGATATCGTATGATAAGATTCTTTTTCTGTGTGACTTATTTCACTTAGAATCATCATACCTGAATCCACTCATTTTGCTGCTACTGGTCTTATGACATTGATTTCATGGCTGAGGGATATTCCATCGTACGTAAATACCACAATTTTTTGAACAATTTTTAACTTTCCTGGGATATTTAAAGTGTACCCAAGTTGAGGTTCTTGTAAGCAGTGCATCCCTAAATTTTGGGGCGGCTCTGTCTTATTGATTTTCAGTTTTCCCAAGGTATATTCCCTAGACTGGAAGTGCCCTTCACTATGTAGCTCTGTTGTTTACTTGTTTTAGGGAACACAGTGCACTCCTCCAGAGAGGCAGTTGCCAACTTACATCCCGCCCATCAGCATAACAAGGCTCCCTGTTCTGCAGGCCCTCTCTTGCCTTTGTGGTTTTTACACATTTTGCCGATGTCCCTTTTGACCGGTGGGAAGGGATACTTCTTTGTACTGCAGATTTGCATTGCCCGCCTGCTTGCTTGGCCAAAAAGTGTGTATGCGTTTTCTCCAGAATATATTCAGGAGAAAACGAATAAACCATTTTTGGCCAAGTCCATCATTGTCGAAATTGTGCCCCTCTTCCTGTGCTTTACAGGTGATTCCAACGTACCTCTTGAAATCTGTTTCCTGCAATTCTGCCTCGGTTTCAAGTCCGCCTCGTTGCCTTCCTTCAAAATATTTTTGGACGATAGTTGTCCTTTATTACTCTGCCAGTTTGTGAATTGCTGTGCCCCTGAGCTCCATTTATCAAATCGTTGTTTGTGAGCTGACCGCAAGTCCAAAATTTCGGTTCAGGACCTATACTGGTTCCCGGCAGGGGGATGAGTCCTTGGTTAATTATTCTTCCTGCCGGGCAATTAGAGTGACAAATGCCCGTCCAAATGTCTAACAGCTACTCTCTCATTGGTTCTCCCTGTTCCCTTTCATCCTCTGCCAAATTGGCAACCTGTGTTATCCAGGAGGTTAAAGGGGCTGTCTCTCCAAGTTGAGAGATGGATAGTAAAGCAGTTGGAAAGTCAAACTGGAGCACCAGGAGAGGGACAATTAGTTGAGTTTTAGAAACCTTTCGTATACACAGTGTGTCCATTCTCTAGGTTTCACGTACATGTTATAGCTGTAGTAATATTCCCTTCCACCTGGAGAGTTTGGAACCATGGAATGGAGGCCATGCATTATTGCTTTAAACTGTCTGTGTTTGCTCACCCAGTCTCACCAATCCTCTCAGTCCCAAATGTCCAGCATTATGCCAAATCAAGCTGTAGTTGTAGATAGGTTCATTTCAGGTTTCATCAGAGACCCTGAAGGAATTGTAAAGAATTTCCCTGTTTTGTTGTTTGGTTATTGAAATTCCTTTTTATAGTGAGTTTGAGCTGATTCCCACTGCATTTTTATGCCAGTCTAGACACACTTGATCCCTTACGGAGACATATCAATATATAGGTTTGAAGATTCTTACTAGTCAGATATATTCCTCTGAGGGAAGTATGGGGTGTTGATTCCTTTTCAGTGAGGAAGGTGTAGATCTTTTCTATTCTGTATTTGGTTTCTGGAATGGAGACTTTACTAATAACAAACTCTGGTTTTATGCAACACCCCACCTCTCCTTACCCCTTAAGCAGGTGTAAGAGTGTTTTCTAAATGTGAGACTCTCTTCTCTTTACTAACTCAGTTCATGTGTAGCCATGTTTACATGACCTTCATAAGTGATATCTTATGCTAAGTTTATTTTACTCTGTGACTAATTTAACTTAGAATCCTCGTAACTGAATCCACTAAATTTGCTGCTACTGGCCTGATGACATTGATTTCATGGCAGAGAAATATTCCATCGTAGGTAATTACCACAATCTCTTGAAAAAATTTTGTCTTTCCTGGGATATTTAAGGTGTAGCCTAGTTGAGGTTCTTGTAAGCAGTGCAGCCCTAAATTTTGGGGTGGCTCTGTCTTACTGATTTTCAGTTTTCCCAAGGTATATACCCTAGACTGGAAGTGCCCTTGTCTCTGTAGCTCTGTTGTTTACTTGTTTTAGGGAACAAAATGCACTCCTCCAGAGAGGCAGTTGGCAATTTACATCCCGCCCATCAGCATAACAAGGCTCCCTGTTCTCCAGGCCCTGTCTTGCCTTTCTGCTTTTTACCCATTTTGTGGATATCCCTTTTGACCTGTGGGAAGTGATACTTCTTTGTAGTGCAGATTTGCATTGCCCGCTTGCTTGCTTGGCCAAAAAGGGCGTATGCGTTTTCTCCTGAATATACTCAGCAGAAAATGCATACGCCCTTTTTGGCCAAGTGCATCATTTTCGAAGTTGTGCCCCTCTTCCTGTGCTTTAAAAGCGATTCCAACGTATCTGTTGAAATCTGTTTCCTTCTATTCTGCCTCGCTTTCAATTCCGCCTCGTTGCCTTCCCTCAACAGATTTTTGTACGATAGTTGTCCTTTATTACTCTACCAGTTTGTGAATTGCTGTGCCCCTGAGCTCCATAATTTAACTCGTTTATTGTGAGCTGAACGCAAGTCCAATATTTTGGTTCAGGACCTATACTGGTTTGCGGTGGGTGGCTTAGACTTTGGTTAATTCTTCTTCCTCCCGGGAAATAAGAGTGACATGTGCCCGTCCAAATGCCTAACAGCTACTCTCTCATTGGTTCTCCCTCTTCCCTTTCATCCTCTGCCAAATTGGCAACCTGTGCAAAACAGGAGGTTAAAGGTGCAGTCTCTCCAAGCTGGGAGATTGATAGTAAAGCAGTTCGAAAGTCAAACCTGAGCACCAGCAGAGGGACTATTCGTTGAGTTTTAGAGACCTTTCGTATTCACAGTGTGTCCAGTCTCTAGGTTTCCCGTACATTTTATAGCTGTAGTAATATACTCTTCAACCTGGAGAGTTGGGACCCATGGAATGGTTGCCATGCATTATTGCTTTATAGGGTCTGCATTTGCTCACCCAATCTCACCAATCCTCTCAGTCCCATGTGTCCAGCCTTATGCCACATCCAGCTGTCATTGTAGATAGGGTCATTCCAGGTTTCATCAGAGACCCTGAAGGAATTGTAAAGAATTTCCCTGTTTTGTTGTTTTGTTTTTGAAATTCCCTTTTATAGTGGGTTTGAGATGATTCTCGCTGCCATGTTTATGCCAGTCTAGACACACTTGATTCCCTTACGGAGACATATCAATACATAGGTTTTAAGATTCTAACTAATCCAATATATTCCTCTGTGGGAAATATGGGGTTTTGAATCCCTTTCACTGAGGAAGGTGTAAGTCTTGGCTATTCCATAGTTGGTTTTTGAATGGTACCTGTGCTTATATCAAACTCTGGTTTTATGCATCACCCCACCTCTCCTTCCCCCTTAAGCAGGCATAAGAGTGTTTTCTAAATGTGAGACTCTGTTCTCTTTCCTAACTCAGTTCATATGTAGCCATGTTTACAGGATGTTCATAAGTGATATCTTATGATAAGTTTCTTTTTCTGTGTGACTTATTTCAGTTAGAATCATCGTACCTGAATCCACTCATTTAGCTGCTACTGGTCTTATGACATTGATGTCATGGCTGAGGGATATTCCATCGTATGTAAGTACCACAATTTTTTGAACCATTTTTATATTTCCTGGGATATTTAATGTGTACCCAAGTTGAGGTTCTTGTAAGCAGTGCAGCCCTAAATTTGAGGGTGGCTCTGTCTTATTGATTTTCAGTTTTCCCAAGGTATATTCCCTAGACTGGAAGTGCCCTTGGCTCTGTAGCTTTCTTGTTTACTTGTTTTAGGGAACACAATGCACTCCTCCAGTGAGGCAGTTGGCAATTTACATCCCGCCCATCAGCATAACAAGGCTCCCTGTTCTCCAGGGCCTGTCTAGCCTCTGGTTTTTACCCATTTTGTGGATGTCCCTTTTGACTGGTGGGAAGTGATACTTCTTTTTAGTGCAGATTTGCATTGCCCGCTTGCTTGCTTGGCCAGAAATGCCGTATGCGTTTTCTCCTGAATATATTCAGGAGAAAACGCATACGCCATTTGTGGCCAGGTGCATCATTGTCGAAGTTCTGCCCATCTTCCTATGCTTTAAAGGCGATTCCAACGTGGCTCTTGAAATCTGTTTCCTGCTATTCTGCCTCGCTTTCAAGTCCGCCTGGTTGACTTCCCTCAACTGATTTTTGGACGATAGTTGCCCTTTATTACTCTGCCAGTTTGTTAATTGTTGTGTCCCTGAGCTCCATTTTTAACTCGTTTTTTGTGAGCTGAATGCAAGACCAATATTTTGGTTCAGGACCTATACTGGTTTTTGGTGGGTGGCTGAGACTTTGGTTAATTCTTCTTCCTCCCGGGAAATAAGAAAGACATGTGCCCGTCCAAATGTCTAACAGCTACTCTCTCATTGGTTCTCCCTCTTGCCTTTCATCCTTTGCTAAATTGGCAACATGTGTACACCAGGAGGTTAAAGGTGCTGTCTCTACAAGTTGGGAGATTGATAGTAAAGCAGTTGGAACGTCAAACTGGAGCACAAGGAGAGGGATTATTCCTTGAGTTTTAGAGACCTTTCATATTCACAGTGTGTCCATTCTCTAGGTTTCCTGTACATGTTATAGCTGTAGTAATATTCCCTTCAACCTGGAGAGTTGTGACCAATGGAATGGCTGCCATGCATTATTGCATTAAAGGGTCTGCATTTGCTCACCCAATCTCACAAATCCTCTCAGTCCCATGTGTTCAGCCTTATGCCACATCCAGCTGTCATTATAGATAGGGTCATTCCAGGTTTCATCAGAGACCCTGAAGGAATTGTATAGAATTCCCCTGGTTTTTGTTTTATTTTTGAAATTCCTTTTTATAGTGGGTTTGAGCTGATTCTCACTGCCATGTTTATGCCAGTCTAGACACACTTGATTCCCTGACGGAGACATATCAATACATAGGTTTTAAGATTCTTACTAGTCAGATATATTCCTCTGCAGAAAATATACGTTTTTGAGTCCCTTTCCCCGAGGAAGTTGTAGGTCTTGTCTATTCCATAGTTGGTTTTTGGAACGGTACCTGTGCTTATATCAAACTCTGGTTTTATGCATCACCCCACCTCTCCTTCCCCCTTAAGCAGGCATAAGAGAGTTTTCTAAATGTGAGACACTGTTCTCTTTCCTCACTCACTTCATGTGTAGCCATGTTTACAGGATCTTCTTAAGTGATATCGTATGATAAGATTCTTTTTCTGTGTGACTTATTTCACTTAGAATCATCATACCTGAATCCACTCATTTTGCTGCTACTGGTCTTATGACATTGATTTCATGGCTGAGGGATATTCCATCGTACGTAAATACCACAATTTTTTGAACAATTTTTAACTTTCCTGGGATATTTAAAGTGTACCCAAGTTGAGGTTCTTGTAAGCAGTGCATCCCTAAATTTTGGGGCGGCTCTGTCTTATTGATTTTCAGTTTTCCCAAGGTATATTCCCTAGACTGGAAGTGCCCTTCACTATGTAGCTCTGTTGTTTACTTGTTTTAGGGAACACAGTGCACTCCTCCAGAGAGGCAGTTGCCAACTTACATCCCGCCCATCAGCATAACAAGGCTCCCTGTTCTGCAGGCCCTCTCTTGCCTTTGTGGTTTTTACACATTTTGCCGATGTCCCTTTTGACCGGTGGGAAGGGATACTTCTTTGTAGTGCAGATTTGCATTGCCCGCCTGCTTGCTTGGCCAAAAAGTGTGTATGCGTTTTCTCCAGAATATATTCAGGAGAAAACGAATAAACCATTTTTGGCCAAGTCCATCATTGTCGAAATTGTGCCCCTCTTCCTGTGCTTTACAGGTGATTCCAACGTACCTCTTGAAATCTGTTTCCTGCAATTCTGCCTCGGTTTCAAGTCCGCCTCGTTGCCTTCCTTCAAAATATTTTTGGACGATAGTTGTCCTTTATTACTCTGCCAGTTTGTGAATTGCTGTGCCCCTGAGCTCCATTTATCAAATCGTTGTTTGTGAGCTGACCGCAAGTCCAAAATTTCGGTTCAGGACCTATACTGGTTCCCGGCAGGGGGATGAGTCCTTGGTTAATTATTCTTCCTGCCGGGCAATTAGAGTGACAAATGCCCGTCCAAATGTCTAACAGCTACTCTCTCATTGGTTCTCCCTGTTCCCTTTCATCCTCTGCCAAATTGGCAACCTGTGTTATCCAGGAGGTTAAAGGGGCTGTCTCTCCAAGTTGAGAGATGGATAGTAAAGCAGTTGGAAAGTCAAACTGGAGCACCAGGAGAGGGACAATTAGTTGAGTTTTAGAAACCTTTCGTATACACAGTGTGTCCATTCTCTAGGTTTCACGTACATGTTATAGCTGTAGTAATATTCCCTTCCACCTGGAGAGTTTGGAACCATGGAATGGAGGCCATGCATTATTGCTTTAAACTGTCTGTGTTTGCTCACCCAGTCTCACCAATCCTCTCAGTCCCAAATGTCCAGCATTATGCCAAATCAAGCTGTAGTTGTAGATAGGTTCATTTCAGGTTTCATCAGAGACCCTGAAGGAATTGTAAAGAATTTCCCTGTTTTGTTGTTTTGTTATTGAAATTCCTTTTTATAGTGAGTTTGAGCTGATTCCCACTGCATTTTTATGCCAGTCTAGACACACTTGATCCCTTACGGAGACATATCAATATATAGGTTTGAAGATTCTTACTAGTCAGATATATTCCTCTGAGGGAAGTATGGGGTGTTGATTCCTTTTCAGTGAGGAAGGTGTAGATCTTTTCTATTCTGTATTTGGTTTCTGGAATGGAGACTTTACTAATAACAAACTCTGGTTTTATGCAACACCCCACCTCTCCTTACCCCTTAAGCAGGTGTAAGAGTGTTTTCTAAATGTGAGACTCTCTTCTCTTTACTAACTCAGTTCATGTGTAGCCATGTTTACATGACCTTCATAAGTGATATCTTATGCTAAGTTTATTTTACTCTGTGACTAATTTAACTTAGAATCCTCGTAACTGAATCCACTAAATTTGCTGCTACTGGCCTGATGACATTGATTTCATGGCAGAGAAATATTCCATCGTAGGTAATTACCACAATCTCTTGAAAAAATTTTGTCTTTCCTGGGATATTTAAGGTGTAGCCTAGTTGAGGTTCTTGTAAGCAGTGCAGCCCTAAATTTTGGGGTGGCTCTGTCTTACTGATTTTCAGTTTTCCCAAGGTATATACCCTAGACTGGAAGTGCCCTTGTCTCTGTAGCTCTGTTGTTTACTTGTTTTAGGGAACAAAATGCACTCCTCCAGAGAGGCAGTTGGCAATTTACATCCCGCCCATCAGCATAACAAGGCTCCCTGTTCTCCAGGCCCTGTCTTGCCTTTCTGCTTTTTACCCATTTTGTGGATATCCCTTTTGACCTGTGGGAAGTGATACTTCTTTGTAGTGCAGATTTGCATTGCCCGCTTGCTTGCTTGGCCAAAAAGGGCGTATGCGTTTTCTCCTGAATATACTCAGCAGAAAATGCATACGCCCTTTTTGGCCAAGTGCATCATTTTCGAAGTTGTGCCCCTCTTCCTGTGCTTTAAAAGCGATTCCAACGTATCTGTTGAAATCTGTTTCCTTCTATTCTGCCTCGCTTTCAATTCCGCCTCGTTGCCTTCCCTCAACAGATTTTTGTACGATAGTTGTCCTTTATTACTCTACCAGTTTGTGAATTGCTGTGCCCCTGAGCTCCATAATTTAACTCGTTTATTGTGAGCTGAACGCAAGTCCAATATTTTGGTTCAGGACCTATACTGGTTTGCGGTGGGTGGCTTAGACTTTGGTTAATTCTTCTTCCTCCTGGGAAATAAGAGTGACATGTGCCCGTCCAAATGCCTAACAGCTACTCTCTCATTGGTTCTCCCTCTTCCCTTTCATCCTCTGCCAAATTGGCAACCTGTGCAAAACAGGAGGTTAAAGGTGCAGTCTCTCCAAGCTGGGAGATTGATAGTAAAGCAGTTGGAAAGTCAAACCTGAGCACCAGCAGAGGGACTATTCGTTGAGTTTTAGAGACCTTTCGTATTCACAGTGTGTCCAGTCTCTAGGTTTCCCGTACATTTTATAGCTGTAGTAATATACTCTTCAACCTGGAGAGTTGGGACCCATGGAATGGTTGCCATGCATTATTGCTTTATAGGGTCTGCATTTGCTCACCCAATCTCACCAATCCTCTCAGTCCCATGTGTCCAGCCTTATGCCACATCCAGCTGTCATTGTAGATAGGGTCATTCCAGGTTTCATCAGAGACCCTGAAGGAATTGTAAAGAATTTCCCTGTTTTGTTGTTTTGTTTTTGAAATTCCCTTTTATAGTGGGTTTGAGATGATTCTCGCTGCCATGTTTATGCCAGTCTAGACACACTTGATTCCCTTACGGAGACATATCAATACATAGGTTTTAAGATTCTAACTAATCCAATATATTCCTCTGTGGGAAATATGGGGTTTTGAATCCCTTTCACTGAGGAAGGTGTAAGTCTTGGCTATTCCATAGTTGGTTTTTGAATGGTACCTGTGCTTATATCAAACTCTGGTTTTATGCATCACCCCACCTCTCCTTCCCCCTTAAGCAGGCATAAGAGTGTTTTCTAAATGTGAGACTCTGTTCTCTTTCCTAACTCAGTTCATATGTAGCCATGTTTACAGGATGTTCATAAGTGATATCTTATGATAAGTTTCTTTTTCTGTGTGACTTATTTCAGTTAGAATCATCGTACCTGAATCCACTCATTTAGCTGCTACTGGTCTTATGACATTGATGTCATGGCTGAGGGATATTCCATCGTATGTAAGTACCACAATTTTTTGAACCATTTTTATATTTCCTGGGATATTTAATGTGTACCCAAGTTGAGGTTCTTGTAAGCAGTGCAGCCCTAAATTTGAGGGTGGCTCTGTCTTATTGATTTTCAGTTTTCCCAAGGTATATTCCCTAGACTGGAAGTGCCCTTGGCTCTGTAGCTTTCTTGTTTACTTGTTTTAGGGAACACAATGCACTCCTCCAGTGAGGCAGTTGGCAATTTACATCCCGCCCATCAGCATAACAAGGCTCCCTGTTCTCCAGGGCCTGTCTAGCCTCTGGTTTTTACCCATTTTGTGGATGTCCCTTTTGACTGGTGGGAAGTGATACTTCTTTTTAGTGCAGATTTGCATTGCCCGCTTGCTTGCTTGGCCAGAAATGCCGTATGCGTTTTCTCCTGAATATATTCAGGAGAAAACGCATACGCCATTTGTGGCCAGGTGCATCATTGTCGAAGTTCTGCCCATCTTCCTATGCTTTAAAGGCGATTCCAACGTGGCTCTTGAAATCTGTTTCCTGCTATTCTGCCTCGCTTTCAAGTCCGCCTGGTTGACTTCCCTCAACTGATTTTTGGACGATAGTTGCCCTTTATTACTCTGCCAGTTTGTTAATTGTTGTGTCCCTGAGCTCCATTTTTAACTCGTTTTTTGTGAGCTGAACGCAAGACCAATATTTTGGTTCAGGACCTATACTGGTTTTTGGTGGGTGGCTGAGACTTTGGTTAATTCTTCTTCCTCCCGGGAAATAAGAAAGACATGTGCCCGTCCAAATGTCTAACAGCTACTCTCTCATTGGTTCTCCCTCTTGCCTTTCATCCTTTGCTAAATTGGCAACATGTGTACACCAGGAGGTTAAAGGTGCTGTCTCTACAAGTTGGGAGATTGATAGTAAAGCAGTTGGAACGTCAAACTGGAGCACAAGGAGAGGGATTATTCCTTGAGTTTTAGAGACCTTTCATATTCACAGTGTGTCCATTCTCTAGGTTTCCTGTACATGTTATAGCTGTAGTAATATTCCCTTCAACCTGGAGAGTTGTGACCAATGGAATGGCTGCCATGCATTATTGCATTAAAGGGTCTGCATTTGCTCACCCAATCTCACAAATCCTCTCAGTCCCATGTGTTCAGCCTTATGCCACATCCAGCTGTCATTATAGATAGGGTCATTCCAGGTTTCATCAGAGACCCTGAAGGAATTGTATAGAATTCCCCTGGTTTTTGTTTTATTTTTGAAATTCCTTTTTATAGTGGGTTTGAGCTGATTCTCACTGCCATGTTTATGCCAGTCTAGACACACTTGATTCCCTGACGGAGACATATCAATACATAGGTTTTAAGATTCTTACTAGTCAGATATATTCCTCTGCAGAAAATATACGTTTTTGAGTCCCTTTCCCCGAGGAAGTTGTAGGTCTTGTCTATTCCATAGTTGGTTTTTGGAACGGTACCTGTGCTTATATCAAACTCTGGTTTTATGCATCACCCCACCTCTCCTTCCCCCTTAAGCAGGCATAAGAGAGTTTTCTAAATGTGAGACACTGTTCTCTTTCCTCACTCACTTCATGTGTAGCCATGTTTACAGGATCTTCTTAAGTGATATCGTATGATAAGATTCTTTTTCTGTGTGACTTATTTCACTTAGAATCATCATACCTGAATCCACTCATTTTGCTGCTACTGGTCTTATGACATTGATTTCATGGCTGAGCGATATTCCATCGTACGTAAATACCACAATTTTTTGAACAATTTTTAACTTTCCTGGGATATTTAAAGTGTACCCAAGTTGAGGTTCTTGTAAGCAGTGCATCCCTAAATTTTGGGGCGGCTCTGTCTTATTGATTTTCAGTTTTCCCAAGGTATATTCCCTAGACTGGAAGTGCCCTTCACTATGTAGCTCTGTTGTTTACTTGTTTTAGGGAACACAGTGCACTCCTCCAGAGAGGCAGTTGCCAACTTACATCCCGCCCATCAGCATAACAAGGCTCCCTGTTCTGCAGGCCCTCTCTTGCCTTTGTGGTTTTTACACATTTTGCCGATGTCCCTTTTGACCGGTGGGAAGGGATACTTCTTTGTAGTGCAGATTTGCATTGCCCGCCTGCTTGCTTGGCCAAAAAGTGTGTATGCGTTTTCTCCAGAATATATTCAGGAGAAAACGAATAAACCATTTTTGGCCAAGTCCATCATTGTCGAAATTGTGCCCCTCTTCCTGTGCTTTACAGGTGATTCCAACGTACCTCTTGAAATCTGTTTCCTGCAATTCTGCCTCGGTTTCAAGTCCGCCTCGTTGCCTTCCTTCAAAATATTTTTGGACGATAGTTGTCCTTTATTACTCTGCCAGTTTGTGAATTGCTGTGCCCCTGAGCTCCATTTATCAAATCGTTGTTTGTGAGCTGACCGCAAGTCCAAAATTTCGGTTCAGGACCTATACTGGTTCCCGGCAGGGGGATGAGTCCTTGGTTAATTATTCTTCCTGCCGGGCAATTAGAGTGACAAATGCCCGTCCAAATGTCTAACAGCTACTCTCTCATTGGTTCTCCCTGTTCCCTTTCATCCTCTGCCAAATTGGCAACCTGTGTTATCCAGGAGGTTAAAGGGGCTGTCTCTCCAAGTTGAGAGATGGATAGTAAAGCAGTTGGAAAGTCAAACTGGAGCACCAGGAGAGGGACAATTAGTTGAGTTTTAGAAACCTTTCGTATACACAGTGTGTCCATTCTCTAGGTTTCACGTACATGTTATAGCTGTAGTAATATTCCCTTCCACCTGGAGAGTTTGGAACCATGGAATGGAGGCCATGCATTATTGCTTTAAACTGTCTGTGTTTGCTCACCCAGTCTCACCAATCCTCTCAGTCCCAAATGTCCAGCATTATGCCAAATCAAGCTGTAGTTGTAGATAGGTTCATTTCAGGTTTCATCAGAGACCCTGAAGGAATTGTAAAGAATTTCCCTGTTTTGTTGTTTGGTTATTGAAATTCCTTTTTATAGTGAGTTTGAGCTGATTCCCACTGCATTTTTATGCCAGTCTAGACACACTTGATCCCTTACGGAGACATATCAATATATAGGTTTGAAGATTCTTACTAGTCAGATATATTCCTCTGAGGGAAGTATGGGGTGTTGATTCCTTTTCAGTGAGGAAGGTGTAGATCTTTTCTATTCTGTATTTGGTTTCTGGAATGGAGCCTTTACTAATAACAAACTCTGGTTTTATGCAACACCCCACCTCTCCTTACCCCTTAAGCAGGTGTAAGAGTGTTTTCTAAATGTGAGACTCTCTTCTCTTTACTAACTCAGTTCATGTGTAGCCATGTTTACATGACCTTCATAAGTGATATCTTATGCTAAGTTTATTTTACTCTGTGACTAATTTAACTTAGAATCCTCGTAACTGAATCCACTAAATTTGCTGCTACTGGCCTGATGACATTGATTTCATGGCAGAGAAATATTCCATCGTAGGTAATTACCACAATCTCTTGAAAAAATTTTGTCTTTCCTGGGATATTTAAGGTGTAGCCTAGTTGAGGTTCTTGTAAGCAGTGCAGCCCTAAATTTTGGGGTGGCTCTGTCTTACTGATTTTCAGTTTTCCCAAGGTATATACCCTAGACTGGAAGTGCCCTTGTCTCTGTAGCTCTGTTGTTTACTTGTTTTAGGGAACAAAATGCACTCCTCCAGAGAGGCAGTTGGCAATTTACATCCCGCCCATCAGCATAACAAGGCTCCCTGTTCTCCAGGCCCTGTCTTGCCTTTCTGCTTTTTACCCATTTTGTGGATATCCCTTTTGACCTGTGGGAAGTGATACTTCTTTGTAGTGCAGATTTGCATTGCCCGCTTGCTTGCTTGGCCAAAAAGGGCGTATGCGTTTTCTCCTGAATATACTCAGCAGAAAATGCATACGCCCTTTTTGGCCAAGTGCATCATTTTCGAAGTTGTGCCCCTCTTCCTGTGCTTTAAAAGCGATTCCAACGTATCTGTTGAAATCTGTTTCCTTCTATTCTGCCTCGCTTTCAATTCCGCCTCGTTGCCTTCCCTCAACAGATTTTTGTACGATAGTTGTCCTTTATTACTCTACCAGTTTGTGAATTGCTGTGCCCCTGAGCTCCATAATTTAACTCGTTTATTGTGAGCTGAACGCAAGTCCAATATTTTGGTTCAGGACCTATACTGGTTTGCGGTGGGTGGCTTAGACTTTGGTTAATTCTTCTTCCTCCTGGGAAATAAGAGTGACATGTGCCCGTCCAAATGCCTAACAGCTACTCTCTCATTGGTTCTCCCTCTTCCCTTTCATCCTCTGCCAAATTGGCAACCTGTGCAAAACAGGAGGTTAAAGGTGCAGTCTCTCCAAGCTGGGAGATTGATAGTAAAGCAGTTCGAAAGTCAAACCTGAGCACCAGCAGAGGGACTATTCGTTGAGTTTTAGAGACCTTTCGTATTCACAGTGTGTCCAGTCTCTAGGTTTCCCGTACATTTTATAGCTGTAGTAATATACTCTTCAACCTGGAGAGTTGGGACCCATGGAATGGTTGCCATGCATTATTGCTTTATAGGGTCTGCATTTGCTCACCCAATCTCACCAATCCTCTCAGTCCCATGTGTCCAGCCTTATGCCACATGCAGCTGTCATTGTAGATAGGGTCATTCCAGGTTTCATCAGAGACCCTGAAGGAATTGTAAAGAATTTCCCTGTTTTGTTGTTTTGTTTTTGAAATTCCCTTTTATAGTGGGTTTGAGATGATTCTCGCTGCCATGTTTATGCCAGTCTAGACACACTTGATTCCCTTACGGAGACATATCAATACATAGGTTTTAAGATTCTAACTAATCCAATATATTCCTCTGTGGGAAATATGGGGTTTTGAATCCCTTTCACTGAGGAAGGTGTAAGTCTTGGCTATTCCATAGTTGGTTTTTGAATGGTACCTGTGCTTATATCAAACTCTGGTTTTATGCATCACCCCACCTCTCCTTCCCCCTTAAGCAGGCATAAGAGTGTTTTCTAAATGTGAGACTCTGTTCTCTTTCCTAACTCAGTTCATATGTAGCCATGTTTACAGGATGTTCATAAGTGATATCTTATGATAAGTTTCTTTTTCTGTGTGACTTATTTCAGTTAGAATCATCGTACCTGAATCCACTCATTTAGCTGCTACTGGTCTTATGACATTGATGTCATGGCTGAGGGATATTCCATCGTATGTAAGTACCACAATTTTTTGAACCATTTTTATATTTCCTGGGATATTTAATGTGTAACCAAGTTGAGGTTCTTGTAAGCAGTGCAGCCCTAAATTTGAGGGTGGCTCTGTCTTATTGATTTTCAGTTTTCCCAAGGTATATTCCCTAGACTGGAAGTGCCCTTGGCTCTGTCGCTTTCTTGTTTACTTGTTTTAGGGAACACAATGCACTCCTCCAGTGAGGCAGTTGGCAATTTACATCCCGCCCATCAGCATAACAAGGCTCCCTGTTCTCCAGGGCCTGTCTAGCCTCTGGTTTTTACCCATTTTGTGGATGTCCCTTTTGACTGGTGGGAAGTGATACTTCTTTTTAGTGCAGATTTGCATTGCCCGCTTGCTTGCTTGGCCAGAAATGCCGTATGCGTTTTCTCCTGAATATATTCAGGAGAAAACGCATACGCCATTTGTGGCCAGGTGCATCATTGTCGAAGTTCTGCCCATCTTCCTATGCTTTAAAGGCGATTCCAACGTGGCTCTTGAAATCTGTTTCCTGCTATTCTGCCTCGCTTTCAAGTCCGCCTGGTTGACTTCCCTCCACTGATTTTTGGACGATAGTTGCCCTTTATTACTCTGCCAGTTTGTTAATTGTTGTGTCCCTGAGCTCCATTTTTAACTCGTTTTTTGTGAGCTGAACGCAAGACCAATATTTTGGTTCAGGACCTATACTGGTTTTTGGTGGGTGGCTGAGACTTTGGTTAATTCTTCTTCCTCCCGGGAAATAAGAAAGACATGTGCCCGTCCAAATGTCTAACAGCTACTCTCTCATTGGTTCTCCCTCTTGCCTTTCATCCTTTGCTAAATTGGCAACATGTGTACACCAGGAGGTTAAAGGTGCTGTCTCTACAAGTTGGGAGATTGATAGTAAAGCAGTTGGAACGTCAAACTGGAGCACAAGGAGAGGGATTATTCCTTGAGTTTTAGAGACCTTTCATATTCACAGTGTGTCCATTCTCTAGGTTTCCTGTACATGTTATAGCTGTAGTAATATTCCCTTCAACCTGGAGAGTTGTGACCAATGGAATGGCTGCCATGCATTATTGCATTAAAGGGTCTGCATTTGCTCACCCAATCTCACAAATCCTCTCAGTCCCATGTGTTCAGCCTTATGCCACATCCAGCTGTCATTATAGATAGGGTCATTCCAGGTTTCATAAGAGACCCTGAAGGAATTGTATAGAATTCCCCTGGTTTTTGTTTTATTTTTGAAATTCCTTTTTATAGTGGGTTTGAGCTGATTCTCACTGCCATGTTTATGCCAGTCTAGACACACTTGATTCCCTGACGGAGACATATCAATACATAGGTTTTAAGATTCTTACTAGTCAGATATATTCCTCTGCAGAAAATATACGTTTTTGAGTCCCTTTCCCCGAGGAAGTTGTAGGTCTTGTCTATTCCATAGTTGGTTTTTGGAACGGTACCTGTGCTTATATCAAACTCTGGTTTTATGCATCACCCCACCTCTCCTTCCCCCTTAAGCAGGCATAAGAGAGTTTTCTAAATGTGAGACACTGTTCTCTTTCCTCACTCACTTCATGTGTAGCCATGTTTACAGGATCTTCTTAAGTGATATCGTATGATAAGATTCTTTTTCTGTGTGACTTATTTCACTTAGAATCATCATACCTGAATCCACTCATTTTGCTGCTACTGGTCTTATGACATTGATTTCATGGCTGAGGGATATTCCATCGTACGTAAATACCACAATTTTTTGAACAATTTTTAACTTTCCTGGGATATTTAAAGTGTACCCAAGTTGAGGTTCTTGTAAGCAGTGCATCCCTAAATTTTGGGGCGGCTCTGTCTTATTGATTTTCAGTTTTCCCAAGGTATATTCCCTAGACTGGAAGTGCCCTTCACTATGTAGCTCTGTTGTTTACTTGTTTTAGGGAACACAGTGCACTCCTCCAGAGAGGCAGTTGCCAACTTACATCCCGCCCATCAGCATAACAAGGCTCCCTGTTCTGCAGGCCCTCTCTTGCCTTTGTGGTTTTTACACATTTTGCCGATGTCCCTTTTGACCGGTGGGAAGGGATACTTCTTTGTAGTGCAGATTTGCATTGCCCGCCTGCTTGCTTGGCCAAAAAGTGTGTATGCGTTTTCTCCAGAATATATTCAGGAGAAAACGAATAAACCATTTTTGGCCAAGTCCATCATTGTCGAAATTGTGCCCCTCTTCCTGTGCTTTACAGGTGATTCCAACGTACCTCTTGAAATCTGTTTCCTGCAATTCTGCCTCGGTTTCAAGTCCGCCTCGTTGCCTTCCTTCAAAATATTTTTGGACGATAGTTGTCCTTTATTACTCTGCCAGTTTGTGAATTGCTGTGCCCCTGAGCTCCATTTATCAAATCGTTGTTTGTGAGCTGACCGCAAGTCCAAAATTTCGGTTCAGGACCTATACTGGTTCCCGGCAGGGGGATGAGTCCTTGGTTAATTATTCTTCCTGCCGGGCAATTAGAGTGACAAATGCCCGTCCAAATGTCTAACAGCTACTCTCTCATTGGTTCTCCCTGTTCCCTTTCATCCTCTGCCAAATTGGCAACCTGTGTTATCCAGGAGGTTAAAGGGGCTGTCTCTCCAAGTTGAGAGATGGATAGTAAAGCAGTTGGAAAGTCAAACTGGAGCACCAGGAGAGGGACAATTAGTTGAGTTTTAGAAACCTTTCGTATACACAGTGTGTCCATTCTCTAGGTTTCACGTACATGTTATAGCTGTAGTAATATTCCCTTCCACCTGGAGAGTTTGGAACCATGGAATGGAGGCCATGCATTATTGCTTTAAACTGTCTGTGTTTGCTCACCCAGTCTCACCAATCCTCTCAGTCCCAAATGTCCAGCATTATGCCAAATCAAGCTGTAGTTGTAGATAGGTTCATTTCAGGTTTCATCAGAGACCCTGAAGGAATTGTAAAGAATTTCCCTGTTTTGTTGTTTGGTTATTGAAATTCCTTTTTATAGTGAGTTTGAGCTGATTCCCACTGCATTTTTATGCCAGTCTAGACACACTTGATC
The DNA here is from genome assembly GCF_964341445.2 of Mesoplodon mirus. NCBI lineage: Eukaryota > Metazoa > Chordata > Mammalia > Artiodactyla > Ziphiidae > Mesoplodon > Mesoplodon mirus. Next base: position 225,779 of record NW_028295671.1, read on the forward strand.
CCTTACGGAGACATATCAATATATAGGTTTGAAGATTCTTACTAGTCAGATATATTCCTCTGAGGGAAGTATGGGGTGTTGATTCCTTTTCAGTGAGGAAGGTGTAGATCTTTTCTATTCTGTATTTGGTTTCTGGAATGGAGCCTTTACTAATATCAAACTCTGGTTTTATGCAACACCCCACCTCTCCTTACCCCTTAAGCAGGTGTAAGAGTGTTTTCTAAATGTGAGACTCTCTTCTCTTTACTAACTCAGTTCATGTGTAGCCATGTTTACATGACCTTCATAAGTGATATCTTATGCTAAGTTTATTTTACTCTGTGACTAATTTAACTTAGAATCCTCGTAACTGAATCCACTAAATTTGCTGCTACTGGCCTGATGACATTGATTTCATGGCAGAGAAATATTCCATCGTAGGTAATTACCACAATCTCTTGAAAAAATTTTGTCTTTCCTGGGATATTTAAGGTGTAGCCTAGTTGAGGTTCTTGTAAGCAGTGCAGCCCTAAATTTTGGGGTGGCTCTGTCTTACTGATTTTCAGTTTTCCCAAGGTATATACCCTAGACTGGAAGTGCCCTTGTCTCTGTAGCTCTGTTGTTTACTTGTTTTAGGGAACAAAATGCACTCCTCCAGAGAGGCAGTTGGCAATTTACATCCCGCCCATCAGCATAACAAGGCTCCCTGTTCTCCAGGCCCTGTCTTGCCTTTCTGCTTTTTACCCATTTTGTGGATATCCCTTTTGACCTGTGGGAAGTGATACTTCTTTGTAGTGCAGATTTGCATTGCCCGCTTGCTTGCTTGGCCAAAAAGGGCGTATGCGTTTTCTCCTGAATATACTCAGCAGAAAATGCATACGCCCTTTTTGGCCAAGTGCATCATTTTCGAAGTTGTGCCCCTCTTCCTGTGCTTTAAAAGCGATTCCAACGTATCTGTTGAAATCTGTTTCCTTCTATTCTGCCTCGCTTTCAATTCCGCCTCGTTGCCTTCCCTCAACAGATTTTTGTACGATAGTTGTCCTTTATTACTCTACCAGTTTGTGAATTGCTGTGCCCCTGAGCTCCATAATTTAACTCGTTTATTGTGAGCTGAACGCAAGTCCAATATTTTGGTTCAGGACCTATACTGGTTTGCGGTGGGTGGCTTAGACTTTGGTTAATTCTTCTTCCTCCCGGGAAATAAGAGTGACATGTGCCCGTCCAAATGCCTAACAGCTACTCTCTCATTGGTTCTCCCTCTTCCCTTTCATCCTCTGCCAAATTGGCAACCTGTGCAAAACAGGAGGTTAAAGGTGCAGTCTCTCCAAGCTGGGAGATTGATAGTAAAGCAGTTCGAAAGTCAAACCTGAGCACCAGCAGAGGGACTATTCGTTGAGTTTTAGAGACCTTTCGTATTCACAGTGTGTCCAGTCTCTAGGTTTCCCGTACATTTTATAGCTGTAGTAATATACTCTTCAACCTGGAGAGTTGGGACCCATGGAATGGTTGCCATGCATTATTGCTTTATAGGGTCTGCATTTGCTCACCCAATCTCACCAATCCTCTCAGTCCCATGTGTCCAGCCTTATGCCACATCCAGCTGTCATTGTAGATAGGGTCATTCCAGGTTTCATCAGAGACCCTGAAGGAATTGTAAAGAATTTCCCTGTTTTGTTGTTTTGTTTTTGAAATTCCCTTTTATAGTGGGTTTGAGATGATTCTCGCTGCCATGTTTATGCCAGTCTAGACACACTTGATTCCCTTACGGAGACATATCAATACATAGGTTTTAAGATTCTAACTAATCCAATATATTCCTCTGTGGGAAATATGGGGTTTTGAATCCCTTTCACTGAGGAAGGTGTAAGTCTTGGCTACTCCATAGTTGGTTTTTGAATGGTACCTGTGCTTATATCAAACTCTGGTTTTATGCATCACCCCACCTCTCCTTCCCCCTTAAGCAGGCATAAGAGTGTTTTCTAAATGTGAGACTCTGTTCTCTTTCCTAACTCAGTTCATATGTAGCCATGTTTACAGGATGTTCATAAGTGATATCTTATGATAAGTTTCTTTTTCTGTGTGACTTATTTCAGTTAGAATCATCGTACCTGAATCCACTCATTTAGCTGCTACTGGTCTTATGACATTGATGTCATGGCTGAGGGATATTCCATCGTATGTAAGTACCACAATTTTTTGAACCATTTTTATATTTCCTGGGATATTTAATGTGTACCCAAGTTGAGGTTCTTGTAAGCAGTGCAGCCCTAAATTTGAGGGTGGCTCTGTCTTATTGATTTTCAGTTTTCCCAAGGTATATTCCCTAGACTGGAAGTGCCCTTGGCTCTGTAGCTTTCTTGTTTACTTGTTTTAGGGAACACAATGCACTCCTCCAGTGAGGCAGTTGGCAATTTACATCCCGCCCATCAGCATAACAAGGCTCCCTGTTCTCCAGGGCCTGTCTAGCCTCTGGTTTTTACCCATTTTGTGGATGTCCCTTTTGACTGGTGGGAAGTGATACTTCTTTTTAGTGCAGATTTGCATTGCCCGCTTGCTTGCTTGGCCAGAAATGCCGTATGCGTTTTCTCCTGAATATATTCAGGAGAAAACGCATACGCCATTTGTGGCCAGGTGCATCATTGTCGAAGTTCTGCCCATCTTCCTATGCTTTAAAGGCGATTCCAACGTGGCTCTTGAAATCTGTTTCCTGCTATTCTGCCTCGCTTTCAAGTCCGCCTGGTTGACTTCCCTCAACTGATTTTTGGACGATAGTTGCCCTTTATTACTCTGCCAGTTTGTTAATTGTTGTGTCCCTGAGCTCCATTTTTAACTCGTTTTTTGTGAGCTGAACGCAAGACCAATATTTTGGTTCAGGACCTATACTGGTTTTTGGTGGGTGGCTGAGACTTTGGTTAATTCTTCTTCCTCCCGGGAAATAAGAAAGACATGTGCCCGTCCAAATGTCTAACAGCTACTCTCTCATTGGTTCTCCCTCTTGCCTTTCATCCTTTGCTAAATTGGCAACATGTGTACACCAGGAGGTTAAAGGTGCTGTCTCTACAAGTTGGGAGATTGATAGTAAAGCAGTTGGAACGTCAAACTGGAGCACAAGGAGAGGGATTATTCCTTGAGTTTTAGAGACCTTTCATATTCACAGTGTGTCCATTCTCTAGGTTTCCTGTACATGTTATAGCTGTAGTAATATTCCCTTCAACCTGGAGAGTTGTGACCAATGGAATGGCTGCCACGCATTATTGCATTAAAGGGTCTGCATTTGCTCACCCAATCTCACAAATCCTCTCAGTCCCATGTGTTCAGCCTTATGCCACATCCAGCTGTCATTATAGATAGGGTCATTCCAGGTTTCATCAGAGACCCTGAAGGAATTGTATAGAATTCCCCTGGTTTTTGTTTTATTTTTGAAATTCCTTTTTATAGTGGGTTTGAGCTGATTCTCACTGCCATGTTTATGCCAGTCTAGACACACTTGATTCCCTGACGGAGACATATCAATACATAGGTTTTAAGATTCTTACTAGTCAGATATATTCCTCTGCAGAAAATATACGTTTTTGAGTCCCTTTCCCCGAGGAAGTTGTAGGTCTTGTCTATTCCATAGTTGGTTTTTGGAACGGTACCTGTGCTTATATCAAACTCTGGTTTTATGCATCACCCCACCTCTCCTTCCCCCTTAAGCAGGCATAAGAGAGTTTTCTAAATGTGAGACACTGTTCTCTTTCCTCACTCACTTCATGTGTAGCCATGTTTACAGGATCTTCTTAAGTGATATCGTATGATAAGATTCTTTTTCTGTGTGACTTATTTCACTTAGAATCATCATACCTGAATCCACTCATTTTGCTGCTACTGGTCTTATGACATTGATTTCATGGCTGAGGGATATTCCATCGTACGTAAATACCACAATTTTTTGAACAATTTTTAACTTTCCTGGGATATTTAAAGTGTACCCAAGTTGAGGTTCTTGTAAGCAGTGCATCCCTAAATTTTGGGGCGGCTCTGTCTTATTGATTTTCAGTTTTCCCAAGGTATATTCCCTAGACTGGAAGTGCCCTTCACTATGTAGCTCTGTTGTTTACTTGTTTTAGGGAACACAGTGCACTCCTCCAGAGAGGCAGTTGCCAACTTACATCCCGCCCATCAGCATAACAAGGCTCCCTGTTCTGCAGGCCCTCTCTTGCCTTTGTGGTTTTTACACATTTTGCCGATGTCCCTTTTGACCGGTGGGAAGGGATACTTCTTTGTAGTGCAGATTTGCATTGCCCGCCTGCTTGCTTGGCCAAAAAGTGTGTATGCGTTTTCTCCAGAATATATTCAGGAGAAAACGAATAAACCATTTTTGGCCAAGTCCATCATTGTCGAAATTGTGCCCCTCTTCCTGTGCTTTACAGGTGATTCCAACGTACCTCTTGAAATCTGTTTCCTGCAATTCTGCCTCGGTTTCAAGTCCGCCTCGTTGCCTTCCTTCAAAATATTTTTGGACGATAGTTGTCCTTTATTACTCTGCCAGTTTGTGAATTGCTGTGCCCCTGAGCTCCATTTATCAAATCGTTGTTTGTGAGCTGACCGCAAGTCCAAAATTTCGGTTCAGGACCTATACTGGTTCCCGGCAGGGGGATGAGTCCTTGGTTAATTATTCTTCCTGCCGGGCAATTAGAGTGACAAATGCCCGTCCAAATGTCTAACAGCTACTCTCTCATTGGTTCTCCCTGTTCCCTTTCATCCTCTGCCAAATTGGCAACCTGTGTTATCCAGGAGGTTAAAGGGGCTGTCTCTCCAAGTTGAGAGATGGATAGTAAAGCAGTTGGAAAGTCAAACTGGAGCACCAGGAGAGGGACAATTAGTTGAGTTTTAGAAACCTTTCGTATACACAGTGTGTCCATTCTCTAGGTTTCACGTACATGTTATAGCTGTAGTAATATTCCCTTCCACCTGGAGAGTTTGGAACCATGGAATGGAGGCCATGCATTATTGCTTTAAACTGTCTGTGTTTGCTCACCCAGTCTCACCAATCCTCTCAGTCCCAAATGTCCAGCATTATGCCAAATCAAGCTGTAGTTGTAGATAGGTTCATTTCAGGTTTCATCAGAGACCCTGAAGGAATTGTAAAGAATTTCCCTGTTTTGTTGTTTGGTTATTGAAATTCCTTTTTATAGTGAGTTTGAGCTGATTCCCACTGCATTTTTATGCCAGTCTAGACACACTTGATCCCTTACGGAGACATATCAATATATAGGTTTGAAGATTCTTACTAGTCAGATATATTCCTCTGAGGGAAGTATGGGGTGTTGATTCCTTTTCAGTGAGGAAGGTGTAGATCTTTTCTATTCTGTATTTGGTTTCTGGAATGGAGCCTTTACTAATAACAAACTCTGGTTTTATGCAACACCCCACCTCTCCTTACCCCTTAAGCAGGTGTAAGAGTGTTTTCTAAATGTGAGACTCTCTTCTCTTTACTAACTCAGTTCATGTGTAGCCATGTTTACATGACCTTCATAAGTGATATCTTATGCTAAGTTTATTTTACTCTGTGACTAATTTAACTTAGAATCCTCGTAACTGAATCCACTAAATTTGCTGCTACTGGCCTGATGACATTGATTTCATGGCAGAGAAATATTCCATCGTAGGTAATTACCACAATCTCTTGAAAAAATTTTGTCTTTCCTGGGATATTTAAGGTGTAGCCTAGTTGAGGTTCTTGTAAGCAGTGCAGCCCTAAATTTTGGGGTGGCTCTGTCTTACTGATTTTCAGTTTTCCCAAGGTATATACCCTAGACTGGAAGTGCCCTTGTCTCTGTAGCTCTGTTGTTTACTTGTTTTAGGGAACAAAATGCACTCCTCCAGAGAGGCAGTTGGCAATTTACATCCCGCCCATCAGCATAACAAGGCTCCCTGTTCTCCAGGCCCTGTCTTGCCTTTCTGCTTTTTACCCATTTTGTGGATATCCCTTTTGACCTGTGGGAAGTGATACTTCTTTGTAGTGCAGATTTGCATTGCCCGCTTGCTTGCTTGGCCAAAAAGGGCGTATGCGTTTTCTCCTGAATATACTCAGCAGAAAATGCATACGCCCTTTTTGGCCAAGTGCATCATTTTCGAAGTTGTGCCCCTCTTCCTGTGCTTTAAAAGCGATTCCAACGTATCTGTTGAAATCTGTTTCCTTCTATTCTGCCTCGCTTTCAATTCTGCCTCGTTGCCTTCCCTCAACAGATTTTTGTACGATAGTTGTCCTTTATTACTCTACCAGTTTGTGAATTGCTGTGCCCCTGAGCTCCATAATTTAACTCGTTTATTGTGAGCTGAACGCAAGTCCAATATTTTGGTTCAGGACCTATACTGGTTTGCGGTGGGTGGCTTAGACTTTGGTTAATTCTTCTTCCTCCCGGGAAATAAGAGTGACATGTGCCCGTCCAAATGCCTAACAGCTACTCTCTCATTGGTTCTCCCTCTTCCCTTTCATCCTCTGCCAAATTGGCAACCTGTGCAAAACAGGAGGTTAAAGGTGCAGTCTCTCCAAGCTGGGAGATTGATAGTAAAGCAGTTCGAAAGTCAAACCTGAGCACCAGCAGAGGGACTATTCGTTGAGTTTTAGAGACCTTTCATATTCACAGTGTGTCCAGTCTCTAGGTTTCCCGTACATTTTATAGCTGTAGTAATATACTCTTCAACCTGGAGAGTTGGGACCCATGGAATGGTTGCCATGCATTATTGCTTTATAGGGTCTGCATTTGCTCACCCAATCTCACCAATCCTCTCAGTCCCATGTGTCCAGCCTTATGCCACATCCAGCTGTCATTGTAGATAGGGTCATTCCAGGTTTCATCAGAGACCCTGAAGGAATTGTAAAGAATTTCCCTGTTTTGTTGTTTTGTTTTTGAAATTCCCTTTTATAGTGGGTTTGAGATGATTCTCGCTGCCATGTTTATGCCAGTCTAGACACACTTGATTCCCTTACAGAGACATATCAATACATAGGTTTTAAGATTCTAACTAATCCAATATATTCCTCTGTGGGAAATATGGGGTTTTGAATCCCTTTCACTGAGGAAGGTGTAAGTCTTGGCTATTCCATAGTTGGTTTTTGAATGGTACCTGTGCTTATATCAAACTCTGGTTTTATGCATCACCCCACCTCTCCTTCCCCCTTAAGCAGGCATAAGAGTGTTTTCTAAATGTGAGACTCTGTTCTCTTTCCTAACTCAGTTCATATGTAGCCATGTTTACAGGATGTTCATAAGTGATATCTTATGATAAGTTTCTTTTTCTGTGTGACTTATTTCAGTTAGAATCATCGTACCTGAATCCACTCATTTAGCTGCTACTGGTCTTATGACATTGATTTCATGGCTGAGGGATATTCCATCGTATGTAAGTACCACAATTTTTTGAACCATTTTTATATTTCCTGGGATATTTAATGTGTACCCAAGTTGAGGTTCTTGTAAGCAGTGCAGCCCTAAATTTGAGGGTGGCTCTGTCTTATTGATTTTCAGTTTTCCCAAGGTATATTCCCTAGACTGGAAGTGCCCTTGGCTCTGTCGCTTTCTTGTTTACGTGTTTTAGGGAACACAATGCACTCCTCCAGTGAGGCAGTTGGCAATTTACATCCCGCCCATCAGCATAACAAGGCTCCCTGTTCTCCAGGGCCTGTCTAGCCTCTGGTTTTTACCCATTTTGTGGATGTCCCTTTTGACTGGTGGGAAGTGATACTTCTTTTTAGTGCAGATTTGCATTGCCCGCTTGCTTGCTTGGCCAGAAATGCCGTATGCGTTTTCTCCTGAATATATTCAGGAGAAAACGCATACGCCATTTGTGGCCAGGTGCATCATTGTCGAAGTTCTGCCCATCTTCCTATGCTTTAAAGGCGATTCCAACGTGGCTCTTGAAATCTGTTTCCTGCTATTCTGCCTCGCTTTCAAGTCCGCCTGGTTGACTTCCCTCCACTGATTTTTGGACGATAGTTGCCCTTTATTACTCTGCCAGTTTGTTAATTGTTGTGTCCCTGAGCTCCATTTTTAACTCGTTTTTTGTGAGCTGAACGCAAGACCAATATTTTGGTTCAGGACCTATACTGGTTTTTGGTGGGTGGCTGAGACTTTGGTTAATTCTTCTTCCTCCCGGGAAATAAGAAAGACATGTGCCCGTCCAAATGTCTAACAGCTACTCTCTCATTGGTTCTCCCTCTTGCCTTTCATCCTTTGCTAAATTGGCAACATGTGTACACCAGGAGGTTAAAGGTGCTGTCTCTACAAGTTGGGAGATTGATAGTAAAGCAGTTGGAACGTCAAACTGGAGCACAAGGAGAGGGATTATTCCTTGAGTTTTAGAGACCTTTCATATTCACAGTGTGTCCATTCTCTAGGATTCCTGTACATGTTATAGCTGTAGTAATATTCCCTTCAACCTGGAGAGTTGTGACCAATGGAATGGCTGCCACGCATTATTGCATTAAAGGGTCTGCATTTGCTCACCCAATCTCACAAATCCTCTCAGTCCCATGTGTTCAGCCTTATGCCACATCCAGCTGTCATTATAGATAGGGTCATTCCAGGTTTCATCAGAGACCCTGAAGGAATTGTATAGAATTCCCCTGGTTTTTGTTTTATTTTTGAAATTCCTTTTTATAGTGGGTTTGAGCTGATTCTCACTGCCATGTTTATGCCAGTCTAGACACACTTGATTCCCTGACGGAGACATATCAATACATAGGTTTTAAGATTCTTACTAGTCAGATATATTCCTCTGCAGAAAATATACGTTTTTGAGTCCCTTTCCCCGAGGAAGTTGTAGGTCTTGTCTATTCCATAGTTGGTTTTTGGAACGGTACCTGTGCTTATATCAAACTCTGGTTTTATGCATCACCCCACCTCTCCTTCCCCCTTAAGCAGGCATAAGAGAGTTTTCTAAATGTGAGACACTGTTCTCTTTCCTCACTCACTTCATGTGTAGCCATGTTTACAGGATCTTCTTAAGTGATATCGTATGATAAGATTCTTTTTCTGTGTGACTTATTTCACTTAGAATCATCATACCTGAATCCACTCATTTTGCTGCTACTGGTCTTATGACATTGATTTCATGGCTGAGGGATATTCCATCGTACGTAAATACCACAATTTTTTGAACAATTTTTAACTTTCCTGGGATATTTAAAGTGTACCCAAGTTGAGGTTCTTGTAAGCAGTGCATCCCTAAATTTGGGGGCGGCTCTGTCTTATTGATTTTCAGTTTTCCCAAGGTATATTCCCTAGACTGGAAGTGCCCTTCACTATGTAGCTCTGTTGTTTACTTGTTTTAGGGAACACAGTGCACTCCTCCAGAGGGGCAGTTGCCAACTTACATCCCGCCCATCAGCATAACAAGGCTCCCTGTTCTGCAGGCCCTCTCTTGCCTTTGTGGTTTTTACACATTTTGCCGATGTCCCTTTTGACCGGTGGGAAGGGATACTTCTTTGTAGTGCAGATTTGCATTGCCCGCCTGCTTGCTTGGCCAAAAAGTGTGTATGCGTTTTCTCCAGAATATATTCAGGAGAAAACGAATAAACCATTTTTGGCCAAGTCCATCATTGTCGAAATTGTGCCCCTCTTCCTGTGCTTTACAGGTGATTCCAACGTACCTCTTGAAATCTGTTTCCTGCAATTCTGCCTCGGTTTCAAGTCCGCCTCGTTGCCTTCCTTCAAAATATTTTTGGACGATAGTTGTCCTTTATTACTCTGCCAGTTTGTGAATTGCTGTGCCCCTGAGCTCCATTTATCAAATCGTTGTTTGTGAGCTGACCGCAAGTCCAAAATTTCGGTTCAGGACCTATACTGGTTCCCGGCAGGGGGATGAGTCCTTGGTTAATTATTCTTCCTGCCGGGCAATTAGAGTGACAAATGCCCGTCCAAATGTCTAACAGCTACTCTCTCATTGGTTCTCCCTGTTCCCTTTCATCCTCTACCAAATTGGCAACCTGTGTTATCCAGGAGGTTAAAGGGGCTGTCTCTCCAAGTTGAGAGATGGATAGTAAAGCAGTTGGAAAGTCAAACTGGAGCACCAGGAGAGGGACAATTAGTTGAGTTTTAGAAACCTTTCGTATACACAGTGTGTCCATTCTCTAGGTTTCACGTACATGTTATAGCTGTAGTAATATTCCCTTCCACCTGGAGAGTTTGGAACCATGGAATGGAGGCCATGCATTATTGCTTTAAACTGTCTGTGTTTGCTCACCCAGTCTCACCAATCCTCTCAGTCCCAAATGTCCAGCATTATGCCAAATCAAGCTGTAGTTGTAGATAGGTTCATTTCAGGTTTCATCAGAGACCCTGAAGGAATTGTAAAGAATTTCCCTGTTTTGTTGTTTTGTTATTGAAATTCCTTTTTATAGTGAGTTTGAGCTGATTCCCACTGCATTTTTATGCCAGTCTAGACACACTTGATCCCTTACGGAGACATATCAATATATAGGTTTGAAGATTCTTACTAGTCAGATATATTCCTCTGAGGGAAGTATGGGGTGTTGATTCCTTTTCAGTGAGGAAGGTGTAGATCTTTTCTATTCTGTATTTGGTTTCTGGAATGGAGCCTTTACTAATATCAAACTCTGGTTTTATGCAACACCCCACCTCTCCTTACCCCTTAAGCAGGTGTAAGAGTGTTTTCTAAATGTGAGACTCTCTTCTCTTTACTAACTCAGTTCATGTGTAGCCATGTTTACATGACCTTCATAAGTGATATCTTATGCTAAGTTTATTTTACTCTGTGACTAATTTAACTTAGAATCCTCGTAACTGAATCCACTAAATTTGCTGCTACTGGCCTGATGACATTGATTTCATGGCAGAGAAATATTCCATCGTAGGTAATTACCACAATCTCTTGAAAAAATTTTGTCTTTCCTGGGATATTTAAGGTGTAGCCTAGTTGAGGTTCTTGTAAGCAGTGCAGCCCTAAATTTTGGGGTGGCTCTGTCTTACTGATTTTCAGTTTTCCCAAGGTATATACCCTAGACTGGAAGTGCCCTTGTCTCTGTAGCTCTGTTGTTTACTTGTTTTAGGGAACAAAATGCACTCCTCCAGAGAGGCAGTTGGCAATTTACATCCCGCCCATCAGCATAACAAGGCTCCCTGTTCTCCAGGCCCTGTCTTGCCTTTCTGCTTTTTACCCATTTTGTGGATATCCCTTTTGACCTGTGGGAAGTGATACTTCTTTGTAGTGCAGATTTGCATTGCCCGCTTGCTTGCTTGGCCAAAAAGGGCGTATGCGTTTTCTCCTGAATATACTCAGCAGAAAATGCATACGCCCTTTTTGGCCAAGTGCATCATTTTCGAAGTTGTGCCCCTCTTCCTGTGCTTTAAAAGCGATCCCAACGTATCTGTTGAAATCTGTTTCCTTCTATTCTGCCTCGCTTTCAATTCCGCCTCGTTGCCTTCCCTCAACAGATTTTTGTACGATAGTTGTCCTTTATTACTCTACCAGTTTGTGAATTGCTGTGCCCCTGAGCTCCATAATTTAACTCGTTTATTGTGAGCTGAACGCAAGTCCAATATTTTGGTTCAGGACCTATACTGGTTTGCGGTGGGTGGCTTAGACTTTGGTTAATTCTTCTTCCTCCCGGGAAATAAGAGTGACATGTGCCCGTCCAAATGCCTAACAGCTACTCTCTCATTGGTTCTCCCTCTTCCCTTTCATCCTCTGCCAAATTGGCAACCTGTGCAAAACAGGAGGTTAAAGGTGCAGTCTCTCCAAGCTGGGAGATTGATAGTAAAGCAGTTCGAAAGTCAAACCTGAGCACCAGCAGAGGGACTATTCGTTGAGTTTTAGAGACCTTTCGTATTCACAGTGTGTCCAGTCTCTAGGTTTCCCGTACATTTTATAGCTGTAGTAATATACTCTTCAACCTGGAGAGTTGGGACCCATGGAATGGTTGCCATGCATTATTGCTTTATAGGGTCTGCATTTGCTCACCCAATCTCACCAATCCTCTCAGTCCCATGTGTCCAGCCTTATGCCACATCCAGCTGTCATTGTAGATAGGGTCATTCCAGGTTTCATCAGAGACCCTGAAGGAATTGTAAAGAATTTCCCTGTTTTGTTGTTTTGTTTTTGAAATTCCCTTTTATAGTGGGTTTGAGATGATTCTCGCTGCCATGTTTATGCCAGTCTAGACACACTTGATTCCCTTACAGAGACATATCAATACATAGGTTTTAAGATTCTAACTAATCCAATATATTCCTCTGTGGGAAATATGGGGTTTTGAATCCCTTTCACTGAGGAAGGTGTAAGTCTTGGCTATTCCATAGTTGGTTTTTGAATGGTACCTGTGCTTATATCAAACTCTGGTTTTATGCATCACCCCACCTCTCCTTCCCCCTTAAGCAGGCATAAGAGTGTTTTCTAAATGTGAGACTCTGTTCTCTTTCCTAACTCAGTTCATATGTAGCCATGTTTACAGGATGTTCATAAGTGATATCTTATGATAAGTTTCTTTTTCTGTGTGACTTATTTCAGTTAGAATCATCGTACCTGATTCCACTCATTTAGCTGCTACTGGTCTTATGACATTGATGTCATGGCTGAGGGATATTCCATCGTATGTAAGTACCACAATTTTTTGAACCATTTTTATATTTCCTGGGATATTTAATGTGTACCCAAGTTGAGGTTCTTGTAAGCAGTGCAGCCCTAAATTTGAGGGTGGCTCTGTCTTATTGATTTTCAGTTTTCCCAAGGTATATTCCCTAGACTGGAAGTGCCCTTGGCTCTGTAGCTTTCTTGTTTACTTGTTTTAGGGAACACAATGCACTCCTCCAGTGAGGCAGTTGGCAATTTACATCCCGCCCATCAGCATAACAAGGCTCCCTGTTCTCCAGGGCCTGTCTAGCCTCTGGTTTTTACCCATTTTGTGGATGTCCCTTTTGACTGGTGGGAAGTGATACTTCTTTGTAGTGCAGATTTGCATTGCCCGCTTGCTTGCTTGGCCAGAAATGCCGTATGCGTTTTCTCCTGAATATATTCAGGAGAAAACGCATACGCCATTTGTGGCCAGGTGCATCATTGTCGAAGTTCTGCCCATCTTCCTATGCTTTAAAGGCGATTCCAACGTGGCTCTTGAAATCTGTTTCCTGCTATTCTGCCTCGCTTTCAAGTCCGCCTGGTTGACTTCCCTCCACTGATTTTTGGACGATAGTTGCCCTTTATTACTCTGCCAGTTTGTTAATTGTTGTGTCCCTGAGCTCCATTTTTAACTCGTTTTTTGTGAGCTGAACGCAAGACCAATATTTTGGTTCAGGACCTATACTGGTTTTTGGTGGGTGGCTGAGACTTTGGTTAATTCTTCTTCCTCCCGGGAAATAAGAAAGACATGTGCCCGTCCAAATGTCTAACAGCTACTCTCTCATTGGTTCTCCCTCTTGCCTTTCATCCTTTGCTAAATTGGCAACATGTGTACACCAGGAGGTTAAAGGTGCTGTCTCTACAAGTTGGGAGATTGATAGTAAAGCAGTTGGAACGTCAAACTGGAGCACAAGGAGAGGGATTATTCCTTGAGTTTTAGAGACCTTTCATATTCACAGTGTGTCCATTCTCTAGGTTTCCTGTACATGTTATAGCTGTAGTAATATTCCCTTCAACCTGGAGAGTTGTGACCAATGGAATGGCTGCCACGCATTATTGCATTAAAGGGTCTGCATTTGCTCACCCAATCTCACAAATCCTCTCAGTCCCATGTGTTCAGCCTTATGCCACATCCAGCTGTCATTATAGATAGGGTCATTCCAGGTTTCATCAGAGACCCTGAAGGAATTGTATAGAATTCCCCTGGTTTTTGTTTTATTTTTGAAATTCCTTTTTATAGTGGGTTTGAGCTGATTCTCACTGCCATGTTTATGCCAGTCTAGACACACTTGATTCCCTGACGGAGACATATCAATACATAGGTTTTAAGATTCTTACTAGTCAGATATATTCCTCTGCAGAAAATATACGTTTTTGAGTCCCTTTCCCCGAGGAAGTTGTAGGTCTTGTCTACTCCATAGTTGGTTTTTGGAACGGTACCTGTGCTTATATCAAACTCTGGTTTTATGCATCACCCCACCTCTCCTTCCCCCTTAAGCAGGCATAAGAGAGTTTTCTAAATGTGAGACACTGTTCTCTTTCCTCACTCACTTCATGTGTAGCCATGTTTACAGGATCTTCTTAAGTGATATCGTATGATAAGATTCTTTTTCTGTGTGACTTATTTCACTTAGAATCATCATACCTGAATCCACTCATTTTGCTGCTACTGGTCTTATGACATTGATTTCATGGCTGAGGGATATTCCATCGTACGTAAATACCACAATTTTTTGAACAATTTTTAACTTTCCTGGGATATTTAAAGTGTACCCAAGTTGAGGTTCTTGTAAGCAGTGCATCCCTAAATTTGGGGGCGGCTCTGTCTTATTGATTTTCAGTTTTCCCAAGGTATATTCCCTAGACTGGAAGTGCCCTTCACTATGTAGCTCTGTTGTTTACTTGTTTTAGGGAACACAGTGCACTCCTCCAGAGGGGCAGTTGCCAACTTACATCCCGCCCATCAGCATAACAAGGCTCCCTGTTCTGCAGGCCCTCTCTTGCCTTTGTGGTTTTTACACATTTTGCCGATGTCCCTTTTGACCGGTGGGAAGGGATACTTCTTTGTAGTGCAGATTTGCATTGCCCGCCTGCTTGCTTGGCCAAAAAGTGTGTATGCGTTTTCTCCAGAATATATTCAGGAGAAAACGAATAAACCATTTTTGGCCAAGTCCATCATTGTCGAAATTGTGCCCCTCTTCCTGTGCTTTACAGGTGATTCCAACGTACCTCTTGAAATCTGTTTCCTGCAATTCTGCCTCGGTTTCAAGTCCGCCTCGTTGCCTTCCTTCAAAATATTTTTGGACGATAGTTGTCCTTTATTACTCTGCCAGTTTGTGAATTGCTGTGCCCCTGAGCTCCATTTATCAAATCGTTGTTTGTGAGCTGACCGCAAGTCCAAAATTTCGGTTCAGGACCTATACTGGTTCCCGGCAGGGGGATGAGTCCTTGGTTAATTATTCTTCCTGCCGGGCAATTAGAGTGACAAATGCCCGTCCAAATGTCTAACAGCTACTCTCTCATTGGTTCTCCCTGTTCCCTTTCATCCTCTGCCAAATTGGCAACCTGTGTTATCCAGGAGGTTAAAGGGGCTGTCTCTCCAAGTTGAGAGATGGATAGTAAAGCAGTTGGAAAGTCAAACTGGAGCACCAGGAGAGAGGGACAATTAGTTGAGTTTTAGAAACCTTTCGTATACACAGTGTGTCCATTCTCTAGGTTTCACGTACATGTTATAGCTGTAGTAATATTCCCTTCCACCTGGAGAGTTTGGAACCATGGAATGGAGGCCATGCATTATTGCTTTAAACTGTCTGTGTTTGCTCACCCAGTCTCACCAATCCTCTCAGTCCCAAATGTCCAGCATTATGCCAAATCAAGCTGTAGTTGTAGATAGGTTCATTTCAGGTTTCATCAGAGACCCTGAAGGAATTGTAAAGAATTTCCCTGTTTTGTTGTTTTGTTATTGAAATTCCTTTTTATAGTGAGTTTGAGCTGATTCCCACTGCATTTTTATGCCAGTCTAGACACACTTGATCCCTTACGGAGACATATCAATATATAGGTTTGAAGATTCTTACTAGTCAGATATATTCCTCTGAGGGAAGTATGGGGTGTTGATTCCTTTTCAGTGAGGAAGGTGTAGATCTTTTCTATTCTGTATTTGGTTTCTGGAATGGAGCCTTTACTAATATCAAACTCTGGTTTTATGCAACACCCCACCTCTCCTTACCCCTTAAGCAGGTGTAAGAGTGTTTTCTAAATGTGAGACTCTCTTCTCTTTACTAACTCAGTTCATGTGTAGCCATGTTTACATGACCTTCATAAGTGATATCTTATGCTAAGTTTATTTTACTCTGTGACTAATTTAACTTAGAATCCTCGTAACTGAATCCACTAAATTTGCTGCTACTGGCCTGATGACATTGATTTCATGGCAGAGAAATATTCCATCGTAGGTAATTACCACAATCTCTTGAAAAAATTTTGTCTTTCCTGGGATATTTAAGGTGTAGCCTAGTTGAGGTTCTTGTAAGCAGTGCAGCCCTAAATTTTGGGGTGGCTCTGTCTTACTGATTTTCAGTTTTCCCAAGGTATATACCCTAGACTGGAAGTGCCCTTGTCTCTGTAGCTCTGTTGTTTACTTGTTTTAGGGAACAAAATGCACTCCTCCAGAGAGGCAGTTGGCAATTTACATCCCGCCCATCAGCATAACAAGGCTCCCTGTTCTCCAGGCCCTGTCTTGCCTTTCTGCTTTTTACCCATTTTGTGGATATCCCTTTTGACCTGTGGGAAGTGATACTTCTTTGTAGTGCAGATTTGCATTGCCCGCTTGCTTGCTTGGCCAAAAAGGGCGTATGCGTTTTCTCCTGAATATACTCAGCAGAAAATGCATACGCCCTTTTTGGCCAAGTGCATCATTTTCGAAGTTGTGCCCCTCTTCCTGTGCTTTAAAAGCGATTCCAACGTATCTGTTGAAATCTGTTTCCTTCTATTCTGCCTCGCTTTCAATTCCGCCTCGTTGCCTTCCCTCAACAGATTTTTGTACGATAGTTGTCCTTTATTACTCTACCAGTTTGTGAATTGCTGTGCCCCTGAGCTCCATAATTTAACTCGTTTATTGTGAGCTGAACGCAAGTCCAATATTTTGGTTCAGGACCTATACTGGTTTGCGGTGGGTGGCTTAGACTTTGGTTAATTCTTCTTCCTCCCGGGAAATAAGAGTGACATGTGCCCGTCCAAATGCCTAACAGCTACTCTCTCATTGGTTCTCCCTCTTCCCTTTCATCCTCTGCCAAATTGGCAACCTGTGCAAAACAGGAGGTTAAAGGTGCAGTCTCTCCAAGCTGGGAGATTGATAGTAAAGCAGTTCGAAAGTCAAACCTGAGCACCAGCAGAGGGACTATTCGTTGAGTTTTAGAGACCTTTCATATTCACAGTGTGTCCAGTCTCTAGGTTTCCCGTACATTTTATAGCTGTAGTAATATACTCTTCAACCTGGAGAGTTGGGACCCATGGAATGGTTGCCATGCATTATTGCTTTATAGGGTCTGCATTTGCTCACCCAATCTCACCAATCCTCTCAGTCCCATGTGTCCAGCCTTATGCCACATCCAGCTGTCATTGTAGATAGGGTCATTCCAGGTTTCATCAGAGACCCTGAAGGAATTGTAAAGAATTTCCCTGTTTTGTTGTTTTGTTTTTGAAATTCCCTTTTATAGTGGGTTTGAGATGATTCTCGCTGCCATGTTTATGCCAGTATAGACACACTTGATTCCCTTACGGAGACATATCAATACATAGGTTTTAAGATTCTAACTAATCCAATATATTCCTCTGTGGGAAATATGGGGTTTTGAATCCCTTTCACTGAGGAAGGTGTAAGTCTTGGCTATTCCATAGTTGGTTTTTGAATGGTACCTGTGCTTATATCAAACTCTGGTTTTATGCATCACCCCACCTCTCCTTCCCCCTTAAGCAGGCATAAGAGTGTTTTCTAAATGTGAGACTCTGTTCTCTTTCCTAACTCAGTTCATATGTAGCCATGTTTACAGGATGTTCATAAGTGATATCTTATGATAAGTTTCTTTTTCTGTGTGACTTATTTCAGTTAGAATCATCGTACCTGAATCCACTCATTTAGCTGCTACTGGTCTTATGACATTGATGTCATGGCTGAGGGATATTCCATCGTATGTAAGTACCACAATTTTTTGAACCATTTTTATATTTCCTGGGATATTTAATGTGTACCCAAGTTGAGGTTCTTGTAAGCAGTGCAGCCCTAAATTTGAGGGTGGCTCTGTCTTATTGATTTTCAGTTTTCCCAAGGTATATTCCCTAGACTGGAAGTGCCCTTGGCTCTGTAGCTTTCTTGTTTACTTGTTTTAGGGAACACAATGCACTCCTCCAGTGAGGCAGTTGGCAATTTACATCCCGCCCATCAGCATAACAAGGCTCCCTGTTCTCCAGGGCCTGTCTAGCCTCTGGTTTTTACCCATTTTGTGGATGTCCCTTTTGACTGGTGGGAAGTGATACTTCTTTTTAGTGCAGATTTGCATTGCCCGCTTGCTTGCTTGGCCAGAAATGCCGTATGCGTTTTCTCCTGAATATATTCAGGAGAAAACGCATACGCCATTTGTGGCCAGGTGCATCATTGTCGAAGTTCTGCCCATCTTCCTATGCTTTAAAGGCGATTCCAACGTGGCTCTTGAAATCTGTTTCCTGCTATTCTGCCTCGCTTTCAAGTCCGCCTGGTTGACTTCCCTCAACTGATTTTTGGACGATAGTTGCCCTTTATTACTCTGCCAGTTTGTTAATTGTGTCCCTGAGCTCCATTTTTAACTCGTTTTTTGTGAGCTGAACGCAAGACCAATATTTTGGTTCAGGACCTATACTGGTTTTTGGTGGGTGGCTGAGACTTTGGTTAATTCTTCTTCCTCCCGGGAAATAAGAAAGACATGTGCCCGTCCAAATGTCTAACAGCTACTCTCTCATTGGTTCTCCCTCTTGCCTTTCATCCTTTGCTAAATTGGCAACATGTGTACACCAGGAGGTTAAAGGTGCTGTCACTACAAGTTGGGAGATTGATAGTAAAGCAGTTGGAACGTCAAACTGGAGCACAAGGAGAGGGATTATTCCTTGAGTTTTAGAGACCTTTCATATTCACAGTGTGTCCATTCTCTAGGTTTCCTGTACATGTTATAGCTGTAGTAATATTCCCTTCAACCTGGAGAGTTGTGACCAATGGAATGGCTGCCGTGCATTATTGCATTAAAGGGTCTGCATTTGCTCACCCAATCTCACAAATCCTCTCAGTCCCATGTGTTCAGCCTTATGCCACATCCAGCTGTCATTATAGATAGGGTCATTCCAGGTTTCATCAGAGACCCTGAAGGAATTGTATAGAATTCCCCTGGTTTTTGTTTTATTTTTGAAATTCCTTTTTATAGTGGGTTTGAGCTGATTCTCACTGCCATGTTTATGCCAGTCTAGACACACTTGATTCCCTGACGGAGACATATCAATACATAGGTTTTAAGATTCTTACTAGTCAGATATATTCCTCTGCAGAAAATATACGTTTTTGAGTCCCTTTCCCCGAGGAAGTTGTAGGTCTTGTCTACTCCATAGTTGGTTTTTGGAACGGTACCTGTGCTTATATCAAACTCTGGTTTTATGCATCACCCCACCTCTCCTTCCCCCTTAAGCAGGCATAAGAGAGTTTTCTAAATGTGAGACACTGTTCTCTTTCCTCACTCACTTCATGTGTAGCCATGTTTACAGGATCTTCTTAAGTGATATCGTATGATAAGATTCTTTTTCTGTGTGACTTATTTCACTTAGAATCATCATACCTGAATCCACTCATTTTGCTGCTACTGGTCTTATGACATTGATTTCATGGCTGAGGGATATTCCATCGTATGTAAATACCACAATTTTTTGAACAATTTTTAACTTTCCTGGGATATTTAAAGTGTACCCAAGTTGAGGTTCTTGTAAGCAGTGCATCCCTAAATTTGGGGGCGGCTCTGTCTTATTGATTTTCAGTTTTCCCAAGGTATATTCCCTAGACTGGAAGTGCCCTTCACTATGTAGCTCTGTTGTTTACTTGTTTTAGGGAACACAGTGCACTCCTCCAGAGGGGCAGTTGCCAACTTACATCCCGCCCATCAGCATAACAAGGCTCCCTGTTCTGCAGGCCCTCTCTTGCCTTTGTGGTTTTTACACATTTTGCCGATGTCCCTTTTGACCGGTGGGAAGGGATACTTCTTTGTAGTGCAGATTTGCATTGCCCGCCTGCTTGCTTGGCCAAAAAGTGTGTATGCGTTTTCTCCAGAATATATTCAGGAGAAAACGAATAAACCATTTTTGGCCAAGTCCATCATTGTCGAAATTGTGCCCCTCTTCCTGTGCTTTACAGGTGATTCCAACGTACCTCTTGAAATCTGTTTCCTGCAATTCTGCCTCGGTTTCAAGTCCGCCTCGTTGCCTTCCTTCAAAATATTTTTGGACGATAGTTGTCCTTTATTACTCTGCCAGTTTGTGAATTGCTGTGCCCCTGAGCTCCATTTATCAAATCGTTGTTTGTGAGCTGACCGCAAGTCCAAAATTTCGGTTCAGGACCTATACTGGTTCCCGGCAGGGGGATGAGTCCTTGGTTAATTATTCTTCCTGCCGGGCAATTAGAGTGACAAATGCCCGTCCAAATGTCTAACAGCTACTCTCTCATTGGTTCTCCCTGTTCCCTTTCATCCTCTACCAAATTGGCAACCTGTGTTATCCAGGAGGTTAAAGGGGCTGTCTCTCCAAGTTGAGAGATGGATAGTAAAGCAGTTGGAAAGTCAAACTGGAGCACCAGGAGAGGGACAATTAGTTGAGTTTTAGAAACCTTTCGTATACACAGTGTGTCCATTCTCTAGGTTTCACGTACATGTTATAGCTGTAGTAATATTCCCTTCCACCTGGAGAGTTTGGAACCATGGAATGGAGGCCATGCATTATTGCTTTAAACTGTCTGTGTTTGCTCACCCAGTCTCACCAATCCTCTCAGTCCCAAATGTCCAGCATTATGCCAAATCAAGCTGTAGTTGTAGATAGGTTCATTTCAGGTTTCATCAGAGACCCTGAAGGAATTGTAAAGAATTTCCCTGTTTTGTTGTTTTGTTATTGAAATTCCTTTTTATAGTGAGTTTGAGCTGATTCCCACTGCATTTTTATGCCAGTCTAGACACACTTGATCCCTTACGGAGACATATCAATATATAGGTTTGAAGATTCTTACTAGTCAGATATATTCCTCTGAGGGAAGTATGGGGTGTTGATTCCTTTTCAGTGAGGAAGGTGTAGATCTTTTCTATTCTGTATTTGGTTTCTGGAATGGAGCCTTTACTAATATCAAACTCTGGTTTTATGCAACACCCCACCTCTCCTTACCCCTTAAGCAGGTGTAAGAGTGTTTTCTAAATGTGAGACTCTCTTCTCTTTACTAACTCAGTTCATGTGTAGCCATGTTTACATGACCTTCATAAGTGATATCTTATGCTAAGTTTATTTTACTCTGTGACTAATTTAACTTAGAATCCTCGTAACTGAATCCACTAAATTTGCTGCTACTGGCCTGATGACATTGATTTCATGGCAGAGAAATATTCCATCGTAGGTAATTACCACAATCTCTTGAAAAAATTTTGTCTTTCCTGGGATATTTAAGGTGTAGCCTAGTTGAGGTTCTTGTAAGCAGTGCAGCCCTAAATTTTGGGGTGGCTCTGTCTTACTGATTTTCAGTTTTCCCAAGGTATATACCCTAGACTGGAAGTGCCCTTGTCTCTGTAGCTCTGTTGTTTACTTGTTTTAGGGAACAAAATGCACTCCTCCAGAGAGGCAGTTGGCAATTTACATCCCGCCCATCAGCATAACAAGGCTCCCTGTTCTCCAGGCCCTGTCTTGCCTTTCTGCTTTTTACCCATTTTGTGGATATCCCTTTTGACCTGTGGGAAGTGATACTTCTTTGTAGTGCAGATTTGCATTGCCCGCTTGCTTGCTTGGCCAAAAAGGGCGTATGCGTTTTCTCCTGAATATACTCAGCAGAAAATGCATACGCCCTTTTTGGCCAAGTGCATCATTTTCGAAGTTGTGCCCCTCTTCCTGTGCTTTAAAAGCGATTCCAACGTATCTGTTGAAATCTGTTTCCTTCTATTCTGCCTCGCTTTCAATTCCGCCTCGTTGCCTTCCCTCAACAGATTTTTGTACGATAGTTGTCCTTTATTACTCTACCAGTTTGTGAATTGCTGTGCCCCTGAGCTCCATAATTTAACTCGTTTATTGTGAGCTGAACGCAAGTCCAATATTTTGGTTCAGGACCTATACTGGTTTGCGGTGGGTGGCTTAGACTTTGGTTAATTCTTCTTCCTCCCGGGAAATAAGAGTGACATGTGCCCGTCCAAATGCCTAACAGCTACTCTCTCATTGGTTCTCCCTCTTCCCTTTCATCCTCTGCCAAATTGGCAACCTGTGCAAAACAGGAGGTTAAAGGTGCAGTCTCTCCAAGCTGGGAGATTGATAGTAAAGCAGTTCGAAAGTCAAACCTGAGCACCAGCAGAGGGACTATTCGTTGAGTTTTAGAGACCTTTCATATTCACAGTGTGTCCAGTCTCTAGGTTTCCCGTACATTTTATAGCTGTAGTAATATACTCTTCAACCTGGAGAGTTGGGACCCATGGAATGGTTGCCATGCATTATTGCTTTATAGGGTCTGCATTTGCTCACCCAATCTCACCAATCCTCTCAGTCCCATGTGTCCAGCCTTATGCCACATCCAGCTGTCATTGTAGATAGGGTCATTCCAGGTTTCATCAGAGACCCTGAAGGAATTGTAAAGAATTTCCCTGTTTTGTTGTTTTGTTTTTGAAATTCCCTTTTATAGTGGGTTTGAGATGATTCTCGCTGCCATGTTTATGCCAGTCTAGACACACTTGATTCCCTTACGGAGACATATCAATACATAGGTTTTAAGATTCTAACTAATCCAATATATTCCTCTGTGGGAAATATGGGGTTTTGAATCCCTTTCACTGAGGAAGGTGTAAGTCTTGGCTATTCCATAGTTGGTTTTTGAATGGTACCTGTGCTTATATCAAACTCTGGTTTTATGCATCACCCCACCTCTCCTTCCCCCTTAAGCAGGCATAAGAGTGTTTTCTAAATGTGAGACTCTGTTCTCTTTCCTAACTCAGTTCATATGTAGCCATGTTTACAGGATGTTCATAAGTGATATCTTATGATAAGTTTCTTTTTCTGTGTGACTTATTTCAGTTAGAATCATCGTACCTGAATCCACTCATTTAGCTGCTACTGGTCTTATGACATTGATGTCATGGCTGAGGGATATTCCATCGTATGTAAGTACCACAATTTTTTGAACCATTTTTATATTTCCTGGGATATTTAATGTGTACCCAAGTTGAGGTTCTTGTAAGCAGTGCAGCCCTAAATTTGAGGGTGGCTCTGTCTTATTGATTTTCAGTTTTCCCAAGGTATATTCCCTAGACTGGAAGTGCCCTTGGCTCTGTAGCTTTCTTGTTTACTTGTTTTAGGGAACACAATGCACTCCTCCAGTGAGGCAGTTGGCAATTTACATCCCGCCCATCAGCATAACAAGGCTCCCTGTTCTCCAGGGCCTGTCTAGCCTCTGGTTTTTACCCATTTTGTGGATGTCCCTTTTGACTGGTGGGAAGTGATACTTCTTTTTAGTGCAGATTTGCATTGCCCGCTTGCTTGCTTGGCCAGAAATGCCGTATGCGTTTTCTCCTGAATATATTCAGGAGAAAACGCATACGCCATTTGTGGCCAGGTGCATCATTGTCGAAGTTCTGCCCATCTTCCTATGCTTTAAAGGCGATTCCAACGTGGCTCTTGAAATCTGTTTCCTGCTATTCTGCCTCGCTTTCAAGTCCGCCTGGTTGACTTCCCTCAACTGATTTTTGGACGATAGTTGCCCTTTATTACTCTGCCAGTTTGTTAATTGTTGTGTCCCTGAGCTCCATTTTTAACTCGTTTTTTGTGAGCTGAACGCAAGACCAATATTTTGGTTCAGGACCTATACTGGTTTTTGGTGGGTGGCTGAGACTTTGGTTAATTCTTCTTCCTCCCGGGAAATAAGAAAGACATGTGCCCGTCCAAATGTCTAACAGCTACTCTCTCATTGGTTCTCCCTCTTGCCTTTCATCCTTTGCTAAATTGGCAACATGTGTACACCAGGAGGTTAAAGGTGCTGTCTCTACAAGTTGGGAGATTGATAGTAAAGCAGTTGGAACGTCAAACTGGAGCACAAGGAGAGGGATTATTCCTTGAGTTTTAGAGACCTTTCATATTCACAGTGTGTCCATTCTCTAGGTTTCCTGTACATGTTATAGCTGTAGTAATATTCCCTTCAACCTGGAGAGTTGTGACCAATGGAATGGCTGCCGTGCATTATTGCATTAAAGGGTCTGCATTTGCTCACCCAATCTCACAAATCCTCTCAGTCCCATGTGTTCAGCCTTATGCCACATCCAGCTGTCATTATAGATAGGGTCATTCCAGGTTTCATCAGAGACCCTGAAGGAATTGTATAGAATTCCCCTGGTTTTTGTTTTATTTTTGAAATTCCTTTTTATAGTGGGTTTGAGCTGATTCTCACTGCCATGTTTATGCCAGTCTAGACACACTTGATTCCCTGACGGAGACATATCAATACATAGGTTTTAAGATTCTTACTAGTCAGATATATTCCTCTGCAGAAAATATACGTTTTTGAGTCCCTTTCCCCGAGGAAGTTGTAGGTCTTGTCTACTCCATAGTTGGTTTTTGGAACGGTACCTGTGCTTATATCAAACTCTGGTTTTATGCATCACCCCACCTCTCCTTCCCCCTTAAGCAGGCATAAGAGAGTTTTCTAAATGTGAGACACTGTTCTCTTTCCTCACTCACTTCATGTGTAGCCATGTTTACAGGATCTTCTTAAGTGATATCGTATGATAAGATTCTTTTTCTGTGTGACTTATTTCACTTAGAATCATCATACCTGAATCCACTCATTTTGCTGCTACTGGTCTTATGACATTGATTTCATGGCTGAGGGATATTCCATCGTATGTAAATACCACAATTTTTTGAACAATTTTTAACTTTCCTGGGATATTTAAAGTGTACCCAAGTTGAGGTTCTTGTAAGCAGTGCATCCCTAAATTTTGGGGCGGCTCTGTCTTATTGATTTTCAGTTTTCCCAAGGTATATTCCCTAGACTGGAAGTGCCCTTCACTATGTAGCTCTGTTGTTTACTTGTTTTAGGGAACACAGTGCACTCCTCCAGAGAGGCAGTTGCCAACTTACATCCCGCCCATCAGCATAACAAGGCTCCCTGTTCTGCAGGCCCTCTCTTGCCTTTGTGGTTTTTACACATTTTGCCGATGTCCCTTTTGACCGGTGGGAAGGGATACTTCTTTGTAGTGCAGATTTGCATTGCCCGCCTGCTTGCTTGGCCAAAAAGTGTGTATGCGTTTTCTCCAGAATATATTCAGGAGAAAACGAATAAACCATTTTTGGCCAAGTCCATCATTGTCGAAATTGTGCCCCTCTTCCTGTGCTTTACAGGTGATTCCAACGTACCTCTTGAAATCTGTTTCCTGCAATTCTGCCTCGGTTTCAAGTCCGCCTCGTTGCCTTCCTTCAAAATATTTTTGGACGATAGTTGTCCTTTATTACTCTGCCAGTTTGTGAATTGCTGTGCCCCTGAGCTCCATTTATCAAATCGTTGTTTGTGAGCTGACCGCAAGTCCAAAATTTCGGTTCAGGACCTATACTGGTTCCCGGCAGGGGGATGAGTCCTTGGTTAATTATTCTTCCTGCCAGGCAATTAGAGTGACAAATGCCCGTCCAAATGTCTAACAGCTACTCTCTCATTGGTTCTCCCTGTTCCCTTTCATCCTCTGCCAAATTGGCAACCTGTGTTATCCAGGAGGTTAAAGGGGCTGTCTCTCCAAGTTGAGAGATGGATAGTAAAGCAGTTGGAAAGTCAAACTGGAGCACCAGGAGAGGGACAATTAGTTGAGTTTTAGAAACCTTTCGTATACACAGTGTGTCCATTCTCTAGGTTTCACGTACATGTTATAGCTGTAGTAATATTCCCTTCCACCTGGAGAGTTTGGAACCATGGAATGGAGGCCATGCATTATTGCTTTAAACTGTCTGTGTTTGCTCACCCAGTCTCACCAATCCTCTCAGTCCCAAATGTCCAGCATTATGCCAAATCAAGCTGTAGTTGTAGATAGGTTCATTTCAGGTTTCATCAGAGACCCTGAAGGAATTGTAAAGAATTTCCCTGTTTTGTTGTTTGGTTATTGAAATTCCTTTTTATAGTGAGTTTGAGCTGATTCCCACTGCATTTTTATGCCAGTCTAGACACACTTGATCCCTTACGGAGACATATCAATATATAGGTTTGAAGATTCTTACTAGTCAGATATATTCCTCTGAGGGAAGTATGGGGTGTTGATTCCTTTTCAGTGAGGAAGGTGTAGATCTTTTCTATTCTGTATTTGGTTTCTGGAATGGAGCCTTTACTAATATCAAACTCTGGTTTTATGCAACACCCCACCTCTCCTTACCCCTTAAGCAGGTGTAAGAGTGTTTTCTAAATGTGAGACTCTCTTCTCTTTACTAACTCAGTTCATGTGTAGCCATGTTTACATGACCTTCATAAGTGATATCTTATGCTAAGTTTATTTTACTCTGTGACTAATTTAACTTAGAATCCTCGTAACTGAATCCACTAAATTTGCTGCTACTGGCCTGATGACATTGATTTCATGGCAGAGAAATATTCCATCGTAGGTAATTACCACAATCTCTTGAAAAAATTTTGTCTTTCCTGGGATATTTAAGGTGTAGCCTAGTTGAGGTTCTTGTAAGCAGTGCAGCCCTAAATTTTGGGGTGGCTCTGTCTTACTGATTTTCAGTTTTCCCAAGGTATATACCCTAGACTGGAAGTGCCCTTGTCTCTGTAGCTCTGTTGTTTACTTGTTTTAGGGAACAAAATGCACTCCTCCAGAGAGGCAGTTGGCAATTTACATCCCGCCCATCAGCATAACAAGGCTCCCTGTTCTCCAGGCCCTGTCTTGCCTTTCTGCTTTTTACCCATTTTGTGGATATCCCTTTTGACCTGTGGGAAGTGATACTTCTTTGTAGTGCAGATTTGCATTGCCCGCTTGCTTGCTTGGCCAAAAAGGGCGTATGCGTTTTCTCCTGAATATACTCAGGAGAAAATGCATACGCCCTTTTTGGCCAAGTGCATCATTTTCGAAGTTGTGCCCCTCTTCCTGTGCTTTAAAAGCGATTCCAACGTATCTGTTGAAATCTGTTTCCTTCTATTCTGCCTCACTTTCAATTCCGCCTCGTTGCCTTCCCTCAACAGATTTTTGTACGATAGTTGTCCTTTATTACTCTACCAGTTTGTGAATTGCTGTGCCCCTGAGCTCCATAATTTAACTCGTTTATTGTGAGCTGAACGCAAGTCCAATATTTTGGTTCAGGACCTATACTGGTTTGCGGTGGGTGGCTTAGACTTTGGTTAATTCTTCTTCCTCCCGGGAAATAAGAGTGACATGTGCCCGTCCAAATGCCTAACAGCTACTCTCTCATTGGTTCTCCCTCTTCCCTTTCATCCTCTGCCAAATTGGCAACCTGTGCAAAACAGGAGTTTAAAGGTGCAGTCTCTCCAAGCTGGGAGATTGATAGTAAAGCAGTTCGAAAGTCAAACCTGAGCACCAGCAGAGGGACTATTCGTTGAGTTTTAGAGACCTTTCGTATTCACAGTGTGTCCAGTCTCTAGGTTTCCCGTACATTTTATAGCTGTAGTAATATACTCTTCAACCTGGAGAGTTGGGACCCATGGAATGGTTGCCATGCATTATTGCTTTATAGGGTCTGCATTTGCTCACCCAATCTCACCAATCCTCTCAGTCCCATGTGTCCAGCCTTATGCCACATCCAGCTGTCATTGTAGATAGGGTCATTCCAGGTTTCATCAGAGACCCTGAAGGAATTGTAAAGAATTTCCCTGTTTTGTTGTTTTGTTTTTGAAATTCCCTTTTATAGTGGGTTTGAGATGATTCTCGCTGCCATGTTTATGCCAGTCTAGACACACTTGATTCCCTTACGGAGACATATCAATACATAGGTTTTAAGATTCTAACTAATCCAATATATTCCTCTGTGGGAAATATGGGGTTTTGAATCCCTTTCACTGAGGAAGGTGTAAGTCTTGGCTATTCCATAGTTGGTTTTTGAATGGTACCTGTGCTTATATCAAACTCTGGTTTTATGCATCACCCCACCTCTCCTTCCCCCTTAAGCAGGCATAAGAGTGTTTTCTAAATGTGAGACTCTGTTCTCTTTCCTAACTCAGTTCATATGTAGCCATGTTTACAGGATGTTCATAAGTGATATCTTATGATAAGTTTCTTTTTCTGTGTGACTTATTTCAGTTAGAATCATCGTACCTGAATCCACTCATTTAGCTGCTACTGGTCTTATGACATTGATGTCATGGCTGAGGGATATTCCATCGTATGTAAGTACCACAATTTTTTGAACCATTTTTATATTTCCTGGGATATTTAATGTGTACCCAAGTTGAGGTTCTTGTAAGCAGTGCAGCCCTAAATTTGAGGGTGGCTCTGTCTTATTGATTTTCAGTTTTCCCAAGGTATATTCCCTAGACTGGAAGTGCCCTTGGCTCTGTAGCTTTCTTGTTTACTTGTTTTAGGGAACACAATGCACTCCTCCAGTGAGGCAGTTGGCAATTTACATCCCGCCCATCAGCATAACAAGGCTCCCTGTTCTCCAGGGCCTGTCTAGCCTCTGGTTTTTACCCATTTTGTGGATGTCCCTTTTGACTGGTGGGAAGTGATACTTCTTTTTAGTGCAGATTTGCATTGCCCGCTTGCTTGCTTGGCCAGAAATGCCGTATGCGTTTTCTCCTGAATATATTCAGGAGAAAACGCATACGCCATTTGTGGCCAGGTGCATCATTGTCGAAGTTCTGCCCATCTTCCTATGCTTTAAAGGCGATTCCAACGTGGCTCTTGAAATCTGTTTCCTGCTATTCTGCCTCGCTTTCAAGTCCGCCTGGTTGACTTCCCTCCACTGATTTTTGGACGATAGTTGCCCTTTATTACTCTGCCAGTTTGTTAATTGTTGTGTCCCTGAGCTCCATTTTTAACTCGTTTTTTGTGAGCTGAACGCAAGACCAATATTTTGGTTCAGGACCTATACTGGTTTTTGGTGGGTGGCTGAGACTTTGGTTAATTCTTCTTCCTCCCGGGAAATAAGAAAGACATGTGCCCGTCCAAATGTCTAACAGCTACTCTCTCATTGGTTCTCCCTCTTGCCTTTCATCCTTTGCTAAATTGGCAACATGTGTACACCAGGAGGTTAAAGGTGCTGTCTCTACAAGTTGGGAGATTGATAGTAAAGCAGTTGGAACGTCAAACTGGAGCACAAGGAGAGGGATTATTCCTTGAGTTTTAGAGACCTTTCATATTCACAGTGTGTCCATTCTCTAGGTTTCCTGTACATGTTATAGCTGTAGTAATATTCCCTTCAACCTGGAGAGTTGTGACCAATGGAATGGCTGCCATGCATTATTGCATTAAAGGGTCTGCATTTGCTCACCCAATCTCACAAATCCTCTCAGTCCCATGTGTTCAGCCTTATGCCACATCCAGCTGTCATTATAGATAGGGTCATTCCAGGTTTCATCAGAGACCCTGAAGGAATTGTATAGAATTCCCCTGGTTTTTGTTTTATTTTTGAAATTCCTTTTTATAGTGGGTTTGAGATGATTCTCACTGCCATGTTTATGCCAGTCTAGACACACTTGATTCCCTGACAGAGACATATCAATACATAGGTTTTAAGATGCTTACTAGTCAGATATATTCCTCTGCAGAAAATATACGTTTTTGAGTCCCTTTCCCCGAGGAAGTTGTAGGTCTTGTCTATTCCATAGTTGGTTTTTGGAACGGTACCTGTGCTTATATCAAACTCTGGTTTTATGCATCACCCCACCTCTCCTTCCCCCTTAAGCAGGCATAAGAGAGTTTTCTAAATGTGAGACACTGTTCTCTTTCCTCACTCACTTCATGTGTAGCCATGTTTACAGGATCTTCTTAAGTGATATCGTATGATAAGATTCTTTTTCTGTGTGACTTATTTCACTTAGAATCATCATACCTGAATCCACTCATTTTGCTGCTACTGGTCTTATGACATTGATTTCATGGCTGAGGGATATTCCATCGTACGTAAATACCACAATTTTTTGAACAATTTTTAACTTTCCTGGGATATTTAAAGTGTACCCAAGTTGAGGTTCTTGTAAGCAGTGCATCCCTAAATTTTGGGGCGGCTCTGTCTTATTGATTTTCAGTTTTCCCAAGGTATATTCCCTAGACTGGAAGTGCCCTTCACTATGTAGCTCTGTTGTTTACTTGTTTTAGGGAACACAGTGCACTCCTCCAGAGAGGCAGTTGCCAACTTACATCCCGCCCATCAGCATAACAAGGCTCCCTGTTCTGCAGGCCCTCTCTTGCCTTTGTGGTTTTTACACATTTTGCCGATGTCCCTTTTGACCGGTGGGAAGGGATACTTCTTTGTAGTGCAGATTTGCATTGCCCGCCTGCTTGCTTGGCCAAAAAGTGTGTATGCGTTTTCTCCAGAATATATTCAGGAGAAAACGAATAAACCATTTTTGGCCAAGTCCATCATTGTCGAAATTGTGCCCCTCTTCCTGTGCTTTACAGGTGATTCCAACGTACCTCTTGAAATCTGTTTCCTGCAATTCTGCCTCGGTTTCAAGTCCGCCTCGTTGCCTTCCTTCAAAATATTTTTGGACGATAGTTGTCCTTTATTACTCTGCCAGTTTGTGAATTGCTGTGCCCCTGAGCTCCATTTATCAAATCGTTGTTTGTGAGCTGACTGCAAGTCCAAAATTTCGGTTCAGGACCTATACTGGTTCCCGGCAGGGGGATGAGTCCTTGGTTAATTATTCTTCCTGCCGGGCAATTAGAGTGACAAATGCCCGTCCAAATGTCTAACAGCTACTCTCTCATTGGTTCTCCCTGTTCCCTTTCATCCTCTGCCAAATTGGCAACCTGTGTTATCCAGGAGGTTAAAGGGGCTGTCTCTCCAAGTTGAGAGATGGATAGTAAAGCAGTTGGAAAGTCAAACTGGAGCACCAGGAGAGGGACAATTAGTTGAGTTTTAGAAACCTTTCGTATACACAGTGTGTCCATTCTCTAGGTTTCACGTACATGTTATAGCTGTAGTAATATTCCCTTCCACCTGGAGAGTTTGGAACCATGGAATGGAGGCCATGCATTATTGCTTTAAACTGTCTGTGTTTGCTCACCCAGTCTCACCAATCCTCTCAGTCCCAAATGTCCAGCATTATGCCAAATCAAGCTGTAGTTGTAGATAGGTTCATTTCAGGTTTCATCAGAGACCCTGAAGGAATTGTAAAGAATTTCCCTGTTTTGTTGTTTGGTTATTGAAATTCCTTTTTATAGTGAGTTTGAGCTGATTCCCACTGCATTTTTATGCCAGTCTAGACACACTTGATCCCTTACGGAGACATATCAATATATAGGTTTGAAGATTCTTACTAGTCAGATATATTCCTCTGAGGGAAGTATGGGGTGTTGATTCCTTTTCAGTGAGGAAGGTGTAGATCTTTTCTATTCTGTATTTGGTTTCTGGAATGGAGCCTTTACTAATATCAAACTCTGGTTTTATGCAACACCCCACCTCTCCTTACCCCTTAAGCAGGTGTAAGAGTGTTTTCTAAATGTGAGACTCTCTTCTCTTTACTAACTCAGTTCATGTGTAGCCATGTTTACATGACCTTCATAAGTGATATCTTATGCTAAGTTTATTTTACTCTGTGACTAATTTAACTTAGAATCCTCGTAACTGAATCCACTAAATTTGCTGCTACTGGCCTGATGACATTGATTTCATGGCAGAGAAATATTCCATCGTAGGTAATTACCACAATCTCTTGAAAAAATTTTGTCTTTCCTGGGATATTTAAGGTGTAGCCTAGTTGAGGTTCTTGTAAGCAGTGCAGCCCTAAATTTTGGGGTGGCTCTGTCTTACTGATTTTCAGTTTTCCCAAGGTATATACCCTAGACTGGAAGTGCCCTTGTCTCTGTAGCTCTGTTGTTTACTTGTTTTAGGGAACAAAATGCACTCCTCCAGAGAGGCAGTTGGCAATTTACATCCCGCCCATCAGCATAACAAGGCTCCCTGTTCTCCAGGCCCTGTCTTGCCTTTCTGCTTTTTACCCATTTTGTGGATATCCCTTTTGACCTGTGGGAAGTGATACTTCTTTGTAGTGCAGATTTGCATTGCCCGCTTGCTTGCTTGGCCAAAAAGGGCGTATGCGTTTTCTCCTGAATATACTCAGCAGAAAATGCATACGCCCTTTTTGGCCAAGTGCATCATTTTCGAAGTTGTGCCCCTCTTCCTGTGCTTTAAAAGCGATTCCAACGTATCTGTTGAAATCTGTTTCCTTCTATTCTGCCTCGCTTTCAATTCCGCCTCGTTGCCTTCCCTCAACAGATTTTTGTACGATAGTTGTCCTTTATTACTCTACCAGTTTGTGAATTGCTGTGCCCCTGAGCTCCATAATTTAACTCGTTTATTGTGAGCTGAACGCAAGTCCAATATTTTGGTTCAGGACCTATACTGGTTTGCGGTGGGTGGCTTAGACTTTGGTTAATTCTTCTTCCTCCCGGGAAATAAGAGTGACATGTGCCCGTCCAAATGCCTAACAGCTACTCTCTCATTGGTTCTCCCTCTTCCCTTTCATCCTCTGCCAAATTGGCAACCTGTGCAAAACAGGAGGTTAAAGGTGCAGTCTCTCCAAGCTGGGAGATTGATAGTAAAGCAGTTCGAAAGTCAAACCTGAGCACCAGCAGAGGGACTATTCGTTGAGTTTTAGAGACCTTTCGTATTCACAGTGTGTCCAGTCTCTAGGTTTCCCGTACATTTTATAGCTGTAGTAATATACTCTTCAACCTGGAGAGTTGGGACCCATGGAATGGTTGCCATGCATTATTGCTTTATAGGGTCTGCATTTGCTCACCCAATCTCACCAATCCTCTCAGTCCCATGTGTCCAGCCTTATGCCACATCCAGCTGTCATTGTAGATAGGGTCATTCCAGGTTTCATCAGAGACCCTGAAGGAATTGTAAAGAATTTCCCTGTTTTGTTGTTTTGTTTTTGAAATTCCCTTTTATAGTGGGTTTGAGATGATTCTCGCTGCCATGTTTATGCCAGTCTAGACACACTTGATTCCCTTACGGAGACATATCAATACATAGGTTTTAAGATTCTAACTAATCCAATATATTCCTCTGTGGGAAATATGGGGTTTTGAATCCCTTTCACTGAGGAAGGTGTAAGTCTTGGCTATTCCATAGTTGGTTTTTGAATGGTACCTGTGCTTATATCAAACTCTGGTTTTATGCATCACCCCACCTCTCCTTCCCCCTTAAGCAGGCATAAGAGTGTTTTCTAAATGTGAGACTCTGTTCTCTTTCCTAACTCAGTTCATATGTAGCCATGTTTACAGGATGTTCATAAGTGATATCTTATGATAAGTTTCTTTCTCTGTGTGACTTATTTCAGTTAGAATCATCGTACCTGAATCCACTCATTTAGCTGCTACTGGTCTTATGACATTGATGTCATGGCTGAGGGATATTCCATCGTATGTAAGTACCACAATTTTTTGAACCATTTTTATATTTCCTGGGATATTTAATGTGTACCCAAGTTGAGGTTCTTGTAAGCAGTGCAGCCCTAAATTTGAGGGTGGCTCTGTCTTATTGATTTTCAGTTTTCCCAAGGTATATTCCCTAGACTGGAAGTGCCCTTGGCTCTGTAGCTTTCTTGTTTACTTGTTTTAGGGAACACAATGCACTCCTCCAGTGAGGCAGTTGGCAATTTACATCCCGCCCATCAGCATAACAAGGCTCCCTGTTCTCCAGGGCCTGTCTAGCCTCTGGTTTTTACCCATTTTGTGGATGTCCCTTTTGACTGGTGGGAAGTGATACTTCTTTTTAGTGCAGATTTGCATTGCCCGCTTGCTTGCTTGGCCAGAAATGCCGTATGCATTTTCTCCTGAATATATTCAGGAGAAAACGCATACGCCATTTGTGGCCAGGTGCATCATTGTCGAAGTTCTGCCCATCTTCCTATGCGTTAAAGGCGATTCCAACGTGGCTCTTGAAATCTGTTTCCTGCTATTCTGCCTCGCTTTCAAGTCCGCCTGGTTGACTTCCCTCAACTGATTTTTGGACGATAGTTGCCCTTTATTACTCTGCCAGTTTGTTAATTGTTGTGTCCCTGAGCTCCATTTTTAACTCGTTTTTTGTGAGCTGAACGCAAGACCAATATTTTGGTTCAGGACCTATACTGGTTTTTGGTGGGTGGCTGAGACTTTGGTTAATTCTTCTTCCTCCCGGGAAATAAGAAAGACATGTGCCCGTCCAAATGTCTAACAGCTACTCTCTCATTGGTTCTCCCTCTTGCCTTTCATCCTTTGCTAAATTGGCAACATGTGTACACCAGGAGGTTAAAGGTGCTGTCTCTACAAGTTGGGAGATTGATAGTAAAGCAGTTGGAACGTCAAACTGGAGCACAAGGAGAGGGATTATTCCTTGAGTTTTAGAGACCTTTCATATTCACAGTGTGTCCATTCTCTAGGTTTCCTGTACATGTTATAGCTGTAGTAATATTCCCTTCAACCTGGAGAGTTGTGACCAATGGAATGGCTGCCATGCATTATTGCATTAAAGGGTCTGCATTTGCTCACCCAATCTCACAAATCCTCTCAGTCCCATGTGTTCAGCCTTATGCCACATCCAGCTGTCATTATAGATAGGGTCATTCCAGGTTTCATCAGAGACCCTGAAGGAATTGTATAGAATTCCCCTGGTTTTTGTTTTATTTTTGAAATTCCTTTTTATAGTGGGTTTGAGCTGATTCTCACTGCCATGTTTATGCCAGTCTAGACACACTTGATTCCCTGACGGAGACATATCAATACATAGGTTTTAAGATTCTTACTAGTCAGATATATTCCTCTGCAGAAAATATACGTTTTTGAGTCCCTTTCCCCGAGGAAGTTGTAGGTCTTGTCTATTCCATAGTTGGTTTTTGGAACGGTACCTCTGCTTATATCAAACTCTGGTTTTATGCATCACCCCACCTCTCCTTCCCCCTTAAGCAGGCATAAGAGAGTTTTCTAAATGTGAGACACTGTTCTCTTTCCTCACTCACTTCATGTGTAGCCATGTTTACAGGATCTTCTTAAGTGATATCGTATGATAAGATTCTTTTTCTGTGTGACTTATTTCACTTAGAATCATCATACCTGAATCCACTCATTTTGCTGCTACTGGTCTTATGACATTGATTTCATGGCTGAGGGATATTCCATCGTACGTAAATACCACAATTTTTTGAACAATTTTTAACTTTCCTGGGATATTTAAAGTGTACCCAAGTTGAGGTTCTTGTAAGCAGTGCATCCCTAAATTTTGGGGCGGCTCTGTCTTATTGATTTTCAGTTTTCCCAAGGTATATTCCCTAGACTGGAAGTGCCCTTCACTATGTAGCTCTGTTGTTTACTTGTTTTAGGGAACACAGTGCACTCCTCCAGAGAGGCAGTTGCCAACTTACATCCCGCCCATCAGCATAACAAGGCTCCCTGTTCTGCAGGCCCTCTCTTGCCTTTGTGGTTTTTACACATTTTGCCGATGTCCCTTTTGACCGGTGGGAAGGGATACTTCTTTGTAGTGCAGATTTGCATTGCCCGCCTGCTTGCTTGGCCAAAAAGTGTGTATGCGTTTTCTCCAGAATATATTCAGGAGAAAACGAATAAACCATTTTTGGCCAAGTCCATCATTGTCGAAATTGTGCCCCTCTTCCTGTGCTTTACAGGTGATTCCAACGTACCTCTTGAAATCTGTTTCCTGCAATTCTGCCTCGGTATCAAGTCCGCCTCGTTGCCTTCCTTCAAAATATTTTTGGACGATAGTTGTCCTTTATTACTCTGCCAGTTTGTGAATTGCTGTGCCCCTGAGCTCCATTTATCAAATCGTTGTTTGTGAGCTGACCGCAAGTCCAAAATTTCGGTTCAGGACCTATACTGGTTCCCGGCAGGGGGATGAGTCCTTGGTTAATTATTCTTCCTGCCGGGCAATTAGAGTGACAAATGCCCGTCCAAATGTCTAACAGCTACTCTCTCATTGGTTCTCCCTGTTCCCTTTCATCCTCTGCCAAATTGGCAACCTGTGTTATCCAGGAGGTTAAAGGGGCTGTCTCTCCAAGTTGAGAGATGGATAGTAAAGCAGTTGGAAAGTCAAACTGGAGCACCAGGAGAGGGACAATTAGTTGAGTTTTAGAAACCTTTCGTATACACAGTGTGTCCATTCTCTAGGTTTCACGTACATGTTATAGCTGTAGTAATATTCCCTTCCACCTGGAGAGTTTGGAACCATGGAATGGAGGCCATGCATTATTGCTTTAAACTGTCTGTGTTTGCTCACCCAGTCTCACCAATCCTCTCAGTCCCAAATGTCCAGCATTATGCCAAATCAAGCTGTAGTTGTAGATAGGTTCATTTCAGGTTTCATCAGAGACCCTGAAGGAATTGTAAAGAATTTCCCTGTTTTGTTGTTTGGTTATTGAAATTCCTTTTTATAGTGAGTTTGAGCTGATTCCCACTGCATTTTTATGCCAGTCTAGACACACTTGATCCCTTACGGAGACATATCAATATATAGGTTTGAAGATTCTTACTAGTCAGATATATTCCTCTGAGGGAAGTATGGGGTGTTGATTCCTTTTCAGTGAGGAAGGTGTAGATCTTTTCTATTCTGTATTTGGTTTCTGGAATGGAGCCTTTACTAATATCAAACTCTGGTTTTATGCAACACCCCACCTCTCCTTACCCCTTAAGCAGGTGTAAGAGTGTTTTCTAAATGTGAGACTCTCTTCTCTTTACTAACTCAGTTCATGTGTAGCCATGTTTACATGACCTTCATAAGTGATATCTTATGCTAAGTTTATTTTACTCTGTGACTAATTTAACTTAGAATCCTCGTAACTGAATCCACTAAATTTGCTGCTACTGGCCTGATGACATTGATTTCATGGCAGAGAAATATTCCATCGTAGGTAATTACCACAATCTCTTGAAAAAATTTTGTCTTTCCTGGGATATTTAAGGTGTAGCCTAGTTGAGGTTCTTGTAAGCAGTGCAGCCCTAAATTTTGGGGTGGCTCTGTCTTACTGATTTTCAGTTTTCCCAAGGTATATACCATAGACTGGAAGTGCCCTTGTCTCTGTAGCTCTGTTGTTTACTTGTTTTAGGGAACAAAATGCACTCCTCCAGAGAGGCAGTTGGCAATTTACATCCCACCCATCAGCATAACAAGGCTCCCTGTTCTCCAGGCCCTGTCTTGCCTTTCTGCTTTTTACCCATTTTGTGGATATCCCTTTTGACCTGTGGGAAGTGATACTTCTTTGTAGTGCAGATTTGCATTGCCCGCTTGCTTGCTTGGCCAAAAAGGGCGTATGCGTTTTCTCCTGAATATACTCAGGAGAAAATGCATACGCCCTTTTTGGCCAAGTGCATCATTTTCGAAGTTGTGCCCCTCTTCCTGTGCTTTAAAAGCGATTCCAACGTATCTGTTGAAATCTGTTTCCTTCTATTCTGCCTCGCTTTCAATTCCGCCTCGTTGCCTTCCCTCAACAGATTTTTGTACGATAGTTGTCCTTTATTACTCTACCAGTTTGTGAATTGCTGTGCCCCTGAGCTCCATAATTTAACTCGTTTATTGTGAGCTGAACGCAAGTCCAATATTTTGGTTCAGGACCTATACTGGTTTGCGGTGGGTGGCTTAGACTTTGGTTAATTCTTCTTCCTCCCGGGAAATAAGAGTGACATGTGCCCGTCCAAATGCCTAACAGCTACTCTCTCATTGGTTCTCCCTCTTCCCTTTCATCCTCTGCCAAATTGGCAACCTGTGCAAAACAGGAGGTTAAAGGTGCAGTCTCTCCAAGCTGGGAGATTGATAGTAAAGCAGTTCGAAAGTCAAACCTGAGCACCAGCAGAGGGACTATTCGTTGAGTTTTAGAGACCTTTCGTATTCACAGTGTGTCCAGTCTCTAGGTTTCCCGTACATTTTATAGCTGTAGTAATATACTCTTCAACCTGGAGAGTTGGGACCCATGGAATGGTTGCCATGCATTATTGCTTTATAGGGTCTGCATTTGCTCACCCAATCTCACCAATCCTCTCAGTCCCATGTGTCCAGCCTTATGCCACATCCAGCTGTCATTGTAGATAGGGTCATTCCAGGTTTCATCAGAGACCCTGAAGGAATTGTAAAGAATTTCCCTGTTTTGTTGTTTTGTTTTTGAAATTCCCTTTTATAGTGGGTTTGAGATGATTCTCGCTGCCATGTTTATGCCAGTCTAGACACACTTGATTCCCTTACGGAGACATATCAATACATAGGTTTTAAGATTCTAACTAATCCAATATATTCCTCTGTGGGAAATATGGGGTTTTGAATCCCTTTCACTGAGGAAGGTGTAAGTCTTGGCTATTCCATAGTTGGTTTTTGAATGGTACCTGTGCTTATATCAAACTCTGGTTTTATGCATCACCCCACCTCTCCTTCCCCCTTAAGCAGGCATAAGAGTGTTTTCTAAATGTGAGACTCTGTTCTCTTTCCTAACTCAGTTCATATGTAGCCATGTTTACAGGATGTTCATAAGTGATATCTTATGATAAGTTTCTTTCTCTGTGTGACTTATTTCAGTTAGAATCATCGTACCTGAATCCACTCATTTAGCTGCTACTGGTCTTATGACATTGATGTCATGGCTGAGGGATATTCCATCGTATGTAAGTACCACAATTTTTTGAACCATTTTTATATTTCCTGGGATATTTAATGTGTACCCAAGTTGAGGTTCTTGTAAGCAGTGCAGCCCTAAATTTGAGGGTGGCTCTGTCTTATTGATTTTCAGTTTTCCCAAGGTATATTCCCTAGACTGGAAGTGCCCTTGGCTCTGTAGCTTTCTTGTTTACTTGTTTTAGGGAACACAATGCACTCCTCCAGTGAGGCAGTTGGCAATTTACATCCCGCCCATCAGCATAACAAGGCTCCCTGTTCTCCAGGGCCTGTCTAGCCTCTGGTTTTTACCCATTTTGTGGATGTCCCTTTTGACTGGTGGGAAGTGATACTTCTTTTTAGTGCAGATTTGCATTGCCCGCTTGCTTGCTTGGCCAGAAATGCCGTATGCGTTTTCTCCTGAATATATTCAGGAGAAAACGCATACGCCATTTGTGGCCAGGTGCATCATTGTCGAAGTTCTGCCCATCTTCCTATGCTTTAAAGGCGATTCCAACGTGGCTCTTGAAATCTGTTTCCTGCTATTCTGCCTCGCTTTCAAGTCCGCCTGGTTGACTTCCCTCAACTGATTTTTGGACGATAGTTGCCCTTTATTACTCTGCCAGTTTGTTAATTGTTGTGTCCCTGAGCTCCATTTTTAACTCGTTTTTTGTGAGCTGAACGCAAGACCAATATTTTGGTTCAGGACCTATACTGGTTTTTGGTGGGTGGCTGAGACTTTGGTTAATTCTTCTTCCTCCCGGGAAATAAGAAAGACATGTGCCCGTCCAAATGTCTAACAGCTACTCTCTCATTGGTTCTCCCTCTTGCCTTTCATCCTTTGCTAAATTGGCAACATGTGTACACCAGGAGGTTAAAGGTGCTGTCTCTACAAGTTGGGAGATTGATAGTAAAGCAGTTGGAACGTCAAACTGGAGCACAAGGAGAGGGATTATTCCTTGAGTTTTAGAGACCTTTCATATTCACAGTGTGTCCATTCTCTAGGTTTCCTGTACATGTTATAGCTGTAGTAATATTCCCTTCAACCTGGAGAGTTGTGACCAATGGAATGGCTGCCATGCATTATTGCATTAAAGGGTCTGCATTTGCTCACCCAATCTCACAAATCCTCTCAGTCCCATGTGTTCAGCCTTATGCCACATCCAGCTGTCATTATAGATAGGGTCATTCCAGGTTTCATCAGAGACCCTGAAGGAATTGTATAGAATTCCCCTGGTTTTTGTTTTATTTTTGAAATTCCTTTTTATAGTGGGTTTGAGCTGATTCTCACTGCCATGTTTATGCCAGTCTAGACACACTTGATTCCCTGACGGAGACATATCAATACATAGGTTTTAAGATTCTTACTAGTCAGATATATTCCTCTGCAGAAAATATACGTTTTTGAGTCCCTTTCCCCGAGGAAGTTGTAGGTCTTGTCTATTCCATAGTTGGTTTTTGGAACGGTACCTCTGCTTATATCAAACTCTGGTTTTATGCATCACCCCACCTCTCCTTCCCCCTTAAGCAGGCATAAGAGAGTTTTCTAAATGTGAGACACTGTTCTCTTTCCTCACTCACTTCATGTGTAGCCATGTTTACAGGATCTTCTTAAGTGATATCGTATGATAAGATTCTTTTTCTGTGTGACTTATTTCACTTAGAATCATCATACCTGAATCCACTCATTTTGCTGCTACTGGTCTTATGACATTGATTTCATGGCTGAGGGATATTCCATCGTACGTAAATACCACAATTTTTTGAACAATTTTTAACTTTCCTGGGATATTTAAAGTGTACCCAAGTTGAGGTTCTTGTAAGCAGTGCATCCCTAAATTTTGGGGCGGCTCTGTCTTATTGATTTTCAGTTTTCCCAAGGTATATTCCCTAGACTGGAAGTGCCCTTCACTATGTAGCTCTGTTGTTTACTTGTTTTAGGGAACACAGTGCACTCCTCCAGAGAGGCAGTTGCCAACTTACATCCCGCCCATCAGCATAACAAGGCTCCCTGTTCTGCAGGCCCTCTCTTGCCTTTGTGGTTTTTACACATTTTGCCGATGTCCCTTTTGACCGGTGGGAAGGGATACTTCTTTGTAGTGCAGATTTGCATTGCCCGCCTGCTTGCTTGGCCAAAAAGTGTGTATGCGTTTTCTCCAGAATATATTCAGGAGAAAACGAATAAACCATTTTTGGCCAAGTCCATCATTGTCGAAATTGTGCCCCTCTTCCTGTGCTTTACAGGTGATTCCAACGTACCTCTTGAAATCTGTTTCCTGCAATTCTGCCTCGGTATCAAGTCCGCCTCGTTGCCTTCCTTCAAAATATTTTTGGACGATAGTTGTCCTTTATTACTCTGCCAGTTTGTGAATTGCTGTGCCCCTGAGCTCCATTTATCAAATCGTTGTTTGTGAGCTGACCGCAAGTCCAAAATTTCGGTTCAGGACCTATACTGGTTCCCGGCAGGGGGATGAGTCCTTGGTTAATTATTCTTCCTGCCGGGCAATTAGAGTGACAAATGCCCGTCCAAATGTCTAACAGCTACTCTCTCATTGGTTCTCCCTGTTCCCTTTCATCCTCTGCCAAATTGGCAACCTGTGTTATCCAGGAGGTTAAAGGGGCTGTCTCTCCAAGTTGAGAGATGGATAGTAAAGCAGTTGGAAAGTCAAACTGGAGCACCAGGAGAGGGACAATTAGTTGAGTTTTAGAAACCTTTCGTATACACAGTGTGTCCATTCTCTAGGTTTCACGTACATGTTATAGCTGTAGTAATATTCCCTTCCACCTGGAGAGTTTGGAACCATGGAATGGAGGCCATGCATTATTGCTTTAAACTGTCTGTGTTTGCTCACCCAGTCTCACCAATCCTCTCAGTCCCAAATGTCCAGCATTATGCCAAATCAAGCTGTAGTTGTAGATAGGTTCATTTCAGGTTTCATCAGAGACCCTGAAGGAATTGTAAAGAATTTCCCTGTTTTGTTGTTTGGTTATTGAAATTCCTTTTTATAGTGAGTTTGAGCTGATTCCCACTGCATTTTTATGCCAGTCTAGACACACTTGATCCCTTACGGAGACATATCAATATATAGGTTTGAAGATTCTTACTAGTCAGATATATTCCTCTGAGGGAAGTATGGGGTGTTGATTCCTTTTCAGTGAGGAAGGTGTAGATCTTTTCTATTCTGTATTTGGTTTCTGGAATGGAGCCTTTACTAATATCAAACTCTGGTTTTATGCAACACCCCACCTCTCCTTACCCCTTAAGCAGGTGTAAGAGTGTTTTCTAAATGTGAGACTCTCTTCTCTTTACTAACTCAGTTCATGTGTAGCCATGTTTACATGACCTTCATAAGTGATATCTTATGCTAAGTTTATTTTACTCTGTGACTAATTTAACTTAGAATCCTCGTAACTGAATCCACTAAATTTGCTGCTACTGGCCTGATGACATTGATTTCATGGCAGAGAAATATTCCATCGTAGGTAATTACCACAATCTCTTGAAAAAATTTTGTCTTTCCTGGGATATTTAAGGTGTAGCCTAGTTGAGGTTCTTGTAAGCAGTGCAGCCCTAAATTTTGGGGTGGCTCTGTCTTACTGATTTTCAGTTTTCCCAAGGTATATACCATAGACTGGAAGT
This sequence comes from Mesoplodon mirus, assembly GCF_964341445.2. Classification (NCBI taxonomy): domain Eukaryota; kingdom Metazoa; phylum Chordata; class Mammalia; order Artiodactyla; family Ziphiidae; genus Mesoplodon; species Mesoplodon mirus. The sequence continues at coordinate 268,035 of NW_028295671.1, forward strand.
GCCCTTGTCTCTGTAGCTCTGTTGTTTACTTGTTTTAGGGAACAAAATGCACTCCTCCAGAGAGGCAGTTGGCAATTTACATCCCACCCATCAGCATAACAAGGCTCCCTGTTCTCCAGGCCCTGTCTTGCCTTTCTGCTTTTTACCCATTTTGTGGATATCCCTTTTGACCTGTGGGAAGTGATACTTCTTTGTAGTGCAGATTTGCATTGCCCGCTTGCTTGCTTGGCCAAAAAGGGCGTATGCGTTTTCTCCTGAATATACTCAGGAGAAAATGCATACGCCCTTTTTCGCCAAGTGCATCATTTTCGAAGTTGTGCCCCTCTTCCTGTGCTTTAAAAGCGATTCCAACGTATCTGTTGAAATCTGTTTCCTTCTATTCTGCCTCGCTTTCAATTCCGCATCGTTGCCTTCCCTCAACAGATTTTTGTACGATAGTTGTCCTTTATTACTCTACCAGTTTGTGAATTGCTGTGCCCCTGAGCTCCATAATTTAACTCGTTTATTGTGAGCTGAACGCAAGTCCAATATTTTGGTTCAGGACCTATACTGGTTTGCGGTGGGTGGCTTAGACTTTGGTTAATTCTTCTTCCTCCCGGGAAATAAGAGTGACATGTGCCCGTCCAAATGCCTAACAGCTACTCTCTCATTGGTTCTCCCTCTTCCCTTTCATCCTCTGCCAAATTGGCAACCTGTGCAAAACAGGAGGTTAAAGGTGCAGTCTCTCCAAGCTGGGAGATTGATAGTAAAGCAGTTCGAAAGTCAAACCTGAGCACCAGCAGAGGGACTATTCGTTGAGTTTTAGAGACCTTTCGTATTCACAGTGTGTCCAGTCTCTAGGTTTCCCGTACATTTTATAGCTGTAGTAATATACTCTTCAACCTGGAGAGTTGGGACCCATGGAATGGTTGCCATGCATTATTGCTTTATAGGGTCTGCATTTGCTCACCCAATCTCACCAATCCTCTCAGTCCCATGTGTCCAGCCTTATGCCACATCCAGCTGTCATTGTAGATAGGGTCATTCCAGGTTTCATCAGAGACCCTGAAGGAATTGTAAAGAATTTCCCTGTTTTGTTGTTTTGTTTTTGAAATTCCCTTTTATAGTGGGTTTGAGATGATTCTCGCTGCCATGTTTATGCCAGTCTAGACACACTTGATTCCCTTACGGAGACATATCAATACATAGGTTTTAAGATTCTAACTAATCCAATATATTCCTCTGTGGGAAATATGGGGTTTTGAATCCCTTTCACTGAGGAAGGTGTAAGTCTTGGCTATTCCATAGTTGGTTTTTGAATGGTACCTGTGCTTATATCAAACTCTGGTTTTATGCATCACCCCACCTCTCCTTCCCCCTTAAGCAGGCATAAGAGTGTTTTCTAAATGTGAGACTCTGTTCTCTTTCCTAACTCAGTTCATATGTAGCCATGTTTACAGGATGTTCATAAGTGATATCTTATGATAAGTTTCTTTCTCTGTGTGACTTATTTCAGTTAGAATCATCGTACCTGAATCCACTCATTTAGCTGCTACTGGTCTTATGACATTGATGTCATGGCTGAGGGATATTCCATCGTATGTAAGTACCACAATTTTTTGAACCATTTTTATATTTCCTGGGATATTTAATGTGTACCCAAGTTGAGGTTCTTGTAAGCAGTGCAGCCCTAAATTTGAGGGTGGCTCTGTCTTATTGATTTTCAGTTTTCCCAAGGTATATTCCCTAGACTGGAAGTGCCCTTGGCTCTGTAGCTTTCTTGTTTACTTGTTTTAGGGAACACAATGCACTCCTCCAGTGAGGCAGTTGGCAATTTACATCCCGCCCATCAGCATAACAAGGCTCCCTGTTCTCCAGGGCCTGTCTAGCCTCTGGTTTTTACCCATTTTGTGGATGTCCCTTTTGACTGGTGGGAAGTGATACTTCTTTTTAGTGCAGATTTGCATTGCCCGCTTGCTTGCTTGGCCAGAAATGCCGTATGCGTTTTCTCCTGAATATATTCAGGAGAAAACGCATACGCCATTTGTGGCCAGGTGCATCATTGTCGAAGTTCTGCCCATCTTCCTATGCTTTAAAGGCGATTCCAACGTGGCTCTTGAAATCTGTTTCCTGCTATTCTGCCTCGCTTTCAAGTCCGCCTGGTTGACTTCCCTCAACTGATTTTTGGACGATAGTTGCCCTTTATTACTCTGCCAGTTTGTTAATTGTTGTGTCCCTGAGCTCCATTTTTAACTCGTTTTTTGTGAGCTGAACGCAAGACCAATATTTTGGTTCAGGACCTATACTGGTTTTTGGTGGGTGGCTGAGACTTTGGTTAATTCTTCTTCCTCCCGGGAAATAAGAAAGACATGTGCCCGTCCAAATGTCTAACAGCTACTCTCTCATTGGTTCTCCCTCTTGCCTTTCATCCTTTGCTAAATTGGCAACATGTGTACACCAGGAGGTTAAAGGTGCTGTCTCTACAAGTTGGGAGATTGATAGTAAAGCAGTTGGAACGTCAAACTGGAGCACAAGGAGAGGGATTATTCCTTGAGTTTTAGAGACCTTTCATATTCACAGTGTGTCCATTCTCTAGGTTTCCTGTACATGTTATAGCTGTAGTAATATTCCCTTCAACCTGGAGAGTTGTGACCAATGGAATGGCTGCCATGCATTATTGCATTAAAGGGTCTGCATTTGCTCACCCAATCTCACAAATCCTCTCAGTCCCATGTGTTCAGCCTTATGCCACATCCAGCTGTCATTATAGATAGGGTCATTCCAGGTTTCATCAGAGACCCTGAAGGAATTGTATAGAATTCCCCTGGTTTTTGTTTTATTTTTGAAATTCCTTTTTATAGTGGGTTTGAGCTGATTCTCACTGCCATGTTTATGCCAGTCTAGACACACTTGATTCCCTGACGGAGACATATCAATACATAGGTTTTAAGATTCTTACTAGTCAGATATATTCCTCTGCAGAAAATATACGTTTTTGAGTCCCTTTCCCCGAGGAAGTTGTAGGTCTTGTCTATTCCATAGTTGGTTTTTGGAACGGTACCTCTGCTTATATCAAACTCTGGTTTTATGCATCACCCCACCTCTCCTTCCCCCTTAAGCAGGCATAAGAGAGTTTTCTAAATGTGAGACACTGTTCTCTTTCCTCACTCACTTCATGTGTAGCCATGTTTACAGGATCTTCTTAAGTGATATCGTATGATAAGATTCTTTTTCTGTGTGACTTATTTCACTTAGAATCATCATACCTGAATCCACTCATTTTGCTGCTACTGGTCTTATGACATTGATTTCATGGCTGAGGGATATTCCATCGTACGTAAATACCACAATTTTTTGAACAATTTTTAACTTTCCTGGGATATTTAAAGTGTACCCAAGTTGAGGTTCTTGTAAGCAGTGCATCCCTAAATTTTGGGGCGGCTCTGTCTTATTGATTTTCAGTTTTCCCAAGGTATATTCCCTAGACTGGAAGTGCCCTTCACTATGTAGCTCTGTTGTTTACTTGTTTTAGGGAACACAGTGCACTCCTCCAGAGAGGCAGTTGCCAACTTACATCCCGCCCATCAGCATAACAAGGCTCCCTGTTCTGCAGGCCCTCTCTTGCCTTTGTGGTTTTTACACATTTTGCCGATGTCCCTTTTGACCGGTGGGAAGGGATACTTCTTTGTAGTGCAGATTTGCATTGCCCGCCTGCTTGCTTGGCCAAAAAGTGTGTATGCGTTTTCTCCAGAATATATTCAGGAGAAAACGAATAAACCATTTTTGGCCAAGTCCATCATTGTCGAAATTGTGCCCCTCTTCCTGTGCTTTACAGGTGATTCCAACGTACCTCTTGAAATCTGTTTCCTGCAATTCTGCCTCGGTATCAAGTCCGCCTCGTTGCCTTCCTTCAAAATATTTTTGGACGATAGTTGTCCTTTATTACTCTGCCAGTTTGTGAATTGCTGTGCCCCTGAGCTCCATTTATCAAATCGTTGTTTGTGAGCTGACCGCAAGTCCAAAATTTCGGTTCAGGACCTATACTGGTTCCCGGCAGGGGGATGAGTCCTTGGTTAATTATTCTTCCTGCCGGGCAATTAGAGTGACAAATGCCCGTCCAAATGTCTAACAGCTACTCTCTCATTGGTTCTCCCTGTTCCCTTTCATCCTCTGCCAAATTGGCAACCTGTGTTATCCAGGAGGTTAAAGGGGCTGTCTCTCCAAGTTGAGAGATGGATAGTAAAGCAGTTGGAAAGTCAAACTGGAGCACCAGGAGAGGGACAATTAGTTGAGTTTTAGAAACCTTTCGTATACACAGTGTGTCCATTCTCTAGGTTTCACGTACATGTTATAGCTGTAGTAATATTCCCTTCCACCTGGAGAGTTTGGAACCATGGAATGGAGGCCATGCATTATTGCTTTAAACTGTCTGTGTTTGCTCACCCAGTCTCACCAATCCTCTCAGTCCCAAATGTCCAGCATTATGCCAAATCAAGCTGTAGTTGTAGATAGGTTCATTTCAGGTTTCATCAGAGACCCTGAAGGAATTGTAAAGAATTTCCCTGTTTTGTTGTTTGGTTATTGAAATTCCTTTTTATAGTGAGTTTGAGCTGATTCCCACTGCATTTTTATGCCAGTCTAGACACACTTGATCCCTTACGGAGACATATCAATATATAGGTTTGAAGATTCTTACTAGTCAGATATATTCCTCTGAGGGAAGTATGGGGTGTTGATTCCTTTTCAGTGAGGAAGGTGTAGATCTTTTCTATTCTGTATTTGGTTTCTGGAATGGAGCCTTTACTAATATCAAACTCTGGTTTTATGCAACACCCCACCTCTCCTTACCCCTTAAGCAGGTGTAAGAGTGTTTTCTAAATGTGAGACTCTCTTCTCTTTACTAACTCAGTTCATGTGTAGCCATGTTTACATGACCTTCATAAGTGATATCTTATGCTAAGTTTATTTTACTCTGTGACTAATTTAACTTAGAATCCTCGTAACTGAATCCACTAAATTTGCTGCTACTGGCCTGATGACATTGATTTCATGGCAGAGAAATATTCCATCGTAGGTAATTACCACAATCTCTTGAAAAAATTTTGTCTTTCCTGGGATATTTAAGGTGTAGCCTAGTTGAGGTTCTTGTAAGCAGTGCAGCCCTAAATTTTGGGGTGGCTCTGTCTTACTGATTTTCAGTTTTCCCAAGGTATATACCATAGACTGGAAGTGCCCTTGTCTCTGTAGCTCTGTTGTTTACTTGTTTTAGGGAACAAAATGCACTCCTCCAGAGAGGCAGTTGGCAATTTACATCCCACCCATCAGCATAACAAGGCTCCCTGTTCTCCAGGCCCTGTCTTGCCTTTCTGCTTTTTACCCATTTTGTGGATATCCCTTTTGACCTGTGGGAAGTGATACTTCTTTGTAGTGCAGATTTGCATTGCCCGCTTGCTTGCTTGGCCAAAAAGGGCGTATGCGTTTTCTCCTGAATATACTCAGGAGAAAATGCATACGCCCTTTTTCGCCAAGTGCATCATTTTCGAAGTTGTGCCCCTCTTCCTGTGCTTTAAAAGCGATTCCAACGTATCTGTTGAAATCTGTTTCCTTCTATTCTGCCTCGCTTTCAATTCCGCATCGTTGCCTTCCCTCAACAGATTTTTGTACGATAGTTGTCCTTTATTACTCTACCAGTTTGTGAATTGCTGTGCCCCTGAGCTCCATAATTTAACTCGTTTATTGTGAGCTGAACGCAAGTCCAATATTTTGGTTCAGGACCTATACTGGTTTGCGGTGGGTGGCTTAGACTTTGGTTAATTCTTCTTCCTCCCGGGAAATAAGAGTGACATGTGCCCGTCCAAATGCCTAACAGCTACTCTCTCATTGGTTCTCCCTCTTCCCTTTCATCCTCTGCCAAATTGGCAACCTGTGCAAAACAGGAGGTTAAAGGTGCAGTCTCTCCAAGCTGGGAGATTGATAGTAAAGCAGTTCGAAAGTCAAACCTGAGCACCAGCAGAGGGACTATTCGTTGAGTTTTAGAGACCTTTCGTATTCACAGTGTGTCCAGTCTCTAGGTTTCCCGTACATTTTATAGCTGTAGTAATATACTCTTCAACCTGGAGAGTTGGGACCCATGGAATGGTTGCCATGCATTATTGCTTTATAGGGTCTGCATTTGCTCACCCAATCTCACCAATCCTCTCAGTCCCATGTGTCCAGCCTTATGCCACATCCAGCTGTCATTGTAGATAGGGTCATTCCAGGTTTCATCAGAGACCCTGAAGGAATTGTAAAGAATTTCCCTGTTTTGTTGTTTTGTTTTTGAAATTCCCTTTTATAGTGGGTTTGAGATGATTCTCGCTGCCATGTTTATGCCAGTCTAGACACACTTGATTCCCTTACGGAGACATATCAATACATAGGTTTTAAGATTCTAACTAATCCAATATATTCCTCTGTGGGAAATATGGGGTTTTGAATCCCTTTCACTGAGGAAGGTGTAAGTCTTGGCTATTCCATAGTTGGTTTTTGAATGGTACCTGTGCTTATATCAAACTCTGGTTTTATGCATCACCCCACCTCTCCTTCCCCCTTAAGCAGGCATAAGAGTGTTTTCTAAATGTGAGACTCTGTTCTCTTTCCTAACTCAGTTCATATGTAGCCATGTTTACAGGATGTTCATAAGTGATATCTTATGATAAGTTTCTTTCTCTGTGTGACTTATTTCAGTTAGAATCATCGTACCTGAATCCACTCATTTAGCTGCTACTGGTCTTATGACATTGATGTCATGGCTGAGGGATATTCCATCGTATGTAAGTACCACAATTTTTTGAACCATTTTTATATTTCCTGGGATATTTAATGTGTACCCAAGTTGAGGTTCTTGTAAGCAGTGCAGCCCTAAATTTGAGGGTGGCTCTGTCTTATTGATTTTCAGTTTTCCCAAGGTATATTCCCTAGACTGGAAGTGCCCTTGGCTCTGTAGCTTTCTTGTTTACTTGTTTTAGGGAACACAATGCACTCCTCCAGTGAGGCAGTTGGCAATTTACATCCCGCCCATCAGCATAACAAGGCTCCCTGTTCTCCAGGGCCTGTCTAGCCTCTGGTTTTTACCCATTTTGTGGATGTCCCTTTTGACTGGTGGGAAGTGATACTTCTTTTTAGTGCAGATTTGCATTGCCCGCTTGCTTGCTTGGCCAGAAATGCCGTATGCGTTTTCTCCTGAATATATTCAGGAGAAAACGCATACGCCATTTGTGGCCAGGTGCATCATTGTCGAAGTTCTGCCCATCTTCCTATGCTTTAAAGGCGATTCCAACGTGGCTCTTGAAATCTGTTTCCTGCTATTCTGCCTCGCTTTCAAGTCCGCCTGGTTGACTTCCCTCAACTGATTTTTGGACGATAGTTGCCCTTTATTACTCTGCCAGTTTGTTAATTGTTGTGTCCCTGAGCTCCATTTTTAACTCGTTTTTTGTGAGCTGAACGCAAGACCAATATTTTGGTTCAGGACCTATACTGGTTTTTGGTGGGTGGCTGAGACTTTGGTTAATTCTTCTTCCTCCCGGGAAATAAGAAAGACATGTGCCCGTCCAAATGTCTAACAGCTACTCTCTCATTGGTTCTCCCTCTTGCCTTTCATCCTTTGCTAAATTGGCAACATGTGTACACCAGGAGGTTAAAGGTGCTGTCTCTACAAGTTGGGAGATTGATAGTAAAGCAGTTGGAACGTCAAACTGGAGCACAAGGAGAGGGATTATTCCTTGAGTTTTAGAGACCTTTCATATTCACAGTGTGTCCATTCTCTAGGTTTCCTGTACATGTTATAGCTGTAGTAATATTCCCTTCAACCTGGAGAGTTGTGACCAATGGAATGGCTGCCATGCATTATTGCATTAAAGGGTCTGCATTTGCTCACCCAATCTCACAAATCCTCTCAGTCCCATGTGTTCAGCCTTATGCCACATCCAGCTGTCATTATAGATAGGGTCATTCCAGGTTTCATCAGAGACCCTGAAGGAATTGTATAGAATTCCCCTGGTTTTTGTTTTATTTTTGAAATTCCTTTTTATAGTGGGTTTGAGCTGATTCTCACTGCCATGTTTATGCCAGTCTAGACACACTTGATTCCCTGACGGAGACATATCAATACATAGGTTTTAAGATTCTTACTAGTCAGATATATTCCTCTGCAGAAAATATACGTTTTTGAGTCCCTTTCCCCGAGGAAGTTGTAGGTCTTGTCTATTCCATAGTTGGTTTTTGGAACGGTACCTCTGCTTATATCAAACTCTGGTTTTATGCATCACCCCACCTCTCCTTCCCCCTTAAGCAGGCATAAGAGAGTTTTCTAAATGTGAGACACTGTTCTCTTTCCTCACTCACTTCATGTGTAGCCATGTTTACAGGATCTTCTTAAGTGATATCGTATGATAAGATTCTTTTTCTGTGTGACTTATTTCACTTAGAATCATCATACCTGAATCCACTCATTTTGCTGCTACTGGTCTTATGACATTGATTTCATGGCTGAGGGATATTCCATCGTACGTAAATACCACAATTTTTTGAACAATTTTTAACTTTCCTGGGATATTTAAAGTGTACCCAAGTTGAGGTTCTTGTAAGCAGTGCATCCCTAAATTTTGGGGCGGCTCTGTCTTATTGATTTTCAGTTTTCCCAAGGTATATTCCCTAGACTGGAAGTGCCCTTCACTATGTAGCTCTGTTGTTTACTTGTTTTAGGGAACACAGTGCACTCCTCCAGAGAGGCAGTTGCCAACTTACATCCCGCCCATCAGCATAACAAGGCTCCCTGTTCTGCAGGCCCTCTCTTGCCTTTGTGGTTTTTACACATTTTGCCGATGTCCCTTTTGACCGGTGGGAAGGGATACTTCTTTGTAGTGCAGATTTGCATTGCCCGCCTGCTTGCTTGGCCAAAAAGTGTGTATGCGTTTTCTCCAGAATATATTCAGGAGAAAACGAATAAACCATTTTTGGCCAAGTCCATCATTGTCGAAATTGTGCCCCTCTTCCTGTGCTTTACAGGTGATTCCAACGTACCTCTTGAAATCTGTTTCCTGCAATTCTGCCTCGGTATCAAGTCCGCCTCGTTGCCTTCCTTCAAAATATTTTTGGACGATAGTTGTCCTTTATTACTCTGCCAGTTTGTGAATTGCTGTGCCCCTGAGCTCCATTTATCAAATCGTTGTTTGTGAGCTGACCGCAAGTCCAAAATTTCGGTTCAGGACCTATACTGGTTCCCGGCAGGGGGATGAGTCCTTGGTTAATTATTCTTCCTGCCGGGCAATTAGAGTGACAAATGCCCGTCCAAATGTCTAACAGCTACTCTCTCATTGGTTCTCCCTGTTCCCTTTCATCCTCTGCCAAATTGGCAACCTGTGTTATCCAGGAGGTTAAAGGGGCTGTCTCTCCAAGTTGAGAGATGGATAGTAAAGCAGTTGGAAAGTCAAACTGGAGCACCAGGAGAGGGACAATTAGTTGAGTTTTAGAAACCTTTCGTATACACAGTGTGTCCATTCTCTAGGTTTCACGTACATGTTATAGCTGTAGTAATATTCCCTTCCACCTGGAGAGTTTGGAACCATGGAATGGAGGCCATGCATTATTGCTTTAAACTGTCTGTGTTTGCTCACCCAGTCTCACCAATCCTCTCAGTCCCAAATGTCCAGCATTATGCCAAATCAAGCTGTAGTTGTAGATAGGTTCATTTCAGGTTTCATCAGAGACCCTGAAGGAATTGTAAAGAATTTCCCTGTTTTGTTGTTTGGTTATTGAAATTCCTTTTTATAGTGAGTTTGAGCTGATTCCCACTGCATTTTTATGCCAGTCTAGACACACTTGATCCCTTACGGAGACATATCAATATATAGGTTTGAAGATTCTTACTAGTCAGATATATTCCTCTGAGGGAAGTATGGGGTGTTGATTCCTTTTCAGTGAGGAAGGTGTAGATCTTTTCTATTCTGTATTTGGTTTCTGGAATGGAGCCTTTACTAATATCAAACTCTGGTTTTATGCAACACCCCACCTCTCCTTACCCCTTAAGCAGGTGTAAGAGTGTTTTCTAAATGTGAGACTCTCTTCTCTTTACTAACTCAGTTCATGTGTAGCCATGTTTACATGACCTTCATAAGTGATATCTTATGCTAAGTTTATTTTACTCTGTGACTAATTTAACTTAGAATCCTCGTAACTGAATCCACTAAATTTGCTGCTACTGGCCTGATGACATTGATTTCATGGCAGAGAAATATTCCATCGTAGGTAATTACCACAATCTCTTGAAAAAATTTTGTCTTTCCTGGGATATTTAAGGTGTAGCCTAGTTGAGGTTCTTGTAAGCAGTGCAGCCCTAAATTTTGGGGTGGCTCTGTCTTACTGATTTTCAGTTTTCCCAAGGTATATACCATAGACTGGAAGTGCCCTTGTCTCTGTAGCTCTGTTGTTTACTTGTTTTAGGGAACAAAATGCACTCCTCCAGAGAGGCAGTTGGCAATTTACATCCCACCCATCAGCATAACAAGGCTCCCTGTTCTCCAGGCCCTGTCTTGCCTTTCTGCTTTTTACCCATTTTGTGGATATCCCTTTTGACCTGTGGGAAGTGATACTTCTTTGTAGTGCAGATTTGCATTGCCCGCTTGCTTGCTTGGCCAAAAAGGGCGTATGCGTTTTCTCCTGAATATACTCAGGAGAAAATGCATACGCCCTTTTTCGCCAAGTGCATCATTTTCGAAGTTGTGCCCCTCTTCCTGTGCTTTAAAAGCGATTCCAACGTATCTGTTGAAATCTGTTTCCTTCTATTCTGCCTCGCTTTCAATTCCGCATCGTTGCCTTCCCTCAACAGATTTTTGTACGATAGTTGTCCTTTATTACTCTACCAGTTTGTGAATTGCTGTGCCCCTGAGCTCCATAATTTAACTCGTTTATTGTGAGCTGAACGCAAGTCCAATATTTTGGTTCAGGACCTATACTGGTTTGCGGTGGGTGGCTTAGACTTTGGTTAATTCTTCTTCCTCCCGGGAAATAAGAGTGACATGTGCCCGTCCAAATGCCTAACAGCTACTCTCTCATTGGTTCTCCCTCTTCCCTTTCATCCTCTGCCAAATTGGCAACCTGTGCAAAACAGGAGGTTAAAGGTGCAGTCTCTCCAAGCTGGGAGATTGATAGTAAAGCAGTTCGAAAGTCAAACCTGAGCACCAGCAGAGGGACTATTCGTTGAGTTTTAGAGACCTTTCGTATTCACAGTGTGTCCAGTCTCTAGGTTTCCCGTACATTTTATAGCTGTAGTAATATACTCTTCAACCTGGAGAGTTGGGACCCATGGAATGGTTGCCATGCATTATTGCTTTATAGGGTCTGCATTTGCTCACCCAATCTCACCAATCCTCTCAGTCCCATGTGTCCAGCCTTATGCCACATCCAGCTGTCATTGTAGATAGGGTCATTCCAGGTTTCATCAGAGACCCTGAAGGAATTGTAAAGAATTTCCCTGTTTTGTTGTTTTGTTTTTGAAATTCCCTTTTATAGTGGGTTTGAGATGATTCTCGCTGCCATGTTTATGCCAGTCTAGACACACTTGATTCCCTTACGGAGACATATCAATACATAGGTTTTAAGATTCTAACTAATCCAATATATTCCTCTGTGGGAAATATGGGGTTTTGAATCCCTTTCACTGAGGAAGGTGTAAGTCTTGGCTATTCCATAGTTGGTTTTTGAATGGTACCTGTGCTTATATCAAACTCTGGTTTTATGCATCACCCCACCTCTCCTTCCCCCTTAAGCAGGCATAAGAGTGTTTTCTAAATGTGAGACTCTGTTCTCTTTCCTAACTCAGTTCATATGTAGCCATGTTTACAGGATGTTCATAAGTGATATCTTATGATAAGTTTCTTTCTCTGTGTGACTTATTTCAGTTAGAATCATCGTACCTGAATCCACTCATTTAGCTGCTACTGGTCTTATGACATTGATGTCATGGCTGAGGGATATTCCATCGTATGTAAGTACCACAATTTTTTGAACCATTTTTATATTTCCTGGGATATTTAATGTGTACCCAAGTTGAGGTTCTTGTAAGCAGTGCAGCCCTAAATTTGAGGGTGGCTCTGTCTTATTGATTTTCAGTTTTCCCAAGGTATATTCCCTAGACTGGAAGTGCCCTTGGCTCTGTAGCTTTCTTGTTTACTTGTTTTAGGGAACACAATGCACTCCTCCAGTGAGGCAGTTGGCAATTTACATCCCGCCCATCAGCATAACAAGGCTCCCTGTTCTCCAGGGCCTGTCTAGCCTCTGGTTTTTACCCATTTTGTGGATGTCCCTTTTGACTGGTGGGAAGTGATACTTCTTTTTAGTGCAGATTTGCATTGCCCGCTTGCTTGCTTGGCCAGAAATGCCGTATGCGTTTTCTCCTGAATATATTCAGGAGAAAACGCATACGCCATTTGTGGCCAGGTGCATCATTGTCGAAGTTCTGCCCATCTTCCTATGCTTTAAAGGCGATTCCAACGTGGCTCTTGAAATCTGTTTCCTGCTATTCTGCCTCGCTTTCAAGTCCGCCTGGTTGACTTCCCTCAACTGATTTTTGGACGATAGTTGCCCTTTATTACTCTGCCAGTTTGTTAATTGTTGTGTCCCTGAGCTCCATTTTTAACTCGTTTTTTGTGAGCTGAACGCAAGACCAATATTTTGGTTCAGGACCTATACTGGTTTTTGGTGGGTGGCTGAGACTTTGGTTAATTCTTCTTCCTCCCGGGAAATAAGAAAGACATGTGCCCGTCCAAATGTCTAACAGCTACTCTCTCATTGGTTCTCCCTCTTGCCTTTCATCCTTTGCTAAATTGGCAACATGTGTACACCAGGAGGTTAAAGGTGCTGTCTCTACAAGTTGGGAGATTGATAGTAAAGCAGTTGGAACGTCAAACTGGAGCACAAGGAGAGGGATTATTCCTTGAGTTTTAGAGACCTTTCATATTCACAGTGTGTCCATTCTCTAGGTTTCCTGTACATGTTATAGCTGTAGTAATATTCCCTTCAACCTGGAGAGTTGTGACCAATGGAATGGCTGCCATGCATTATTGCATTAAAGGGTCTGCATTTGCTCACCCAATCTCACAAATCCTCTCAGTCCCATGTGTTCAGCCTTATGCCACATCCAGCTGTCATTATAGATAGGGTCATTCCAGGTTTCATCAGAGACCCTGAAGGAATTGTATAGAATTCCCCTGGTTTTTGTTTTATTTTTGAAATTCCTTTTTATAGTGGGTTTGAGCTGATTCTCACTGCCATGTTTATGCCAGTCTAGACACACTTGATTCCCTGACGGAGACATATCAATACATAGGTTTTAAGATTCTTACTAGTCAGATATATTCCTCTGCAGAAAATATACGTTTTTGAGTCCCTTTCCCCGAGGAAGTTGTAGGTCTTGTCTATTCCATAGTTGGTTTTTGGAACGGTACCTCTGCTTATATCAAACTCTGGTTTTATGCATCACCCCACCTCTCCTTCCCCCTTAAGCAGGCATAAGAGAGTTTTCTAAATGTGAGACACTGTTCTCTTTCCTCACTCACTTCATGTGTAGCCATGTTTACAGGATCTTCTTAAGTGATATCGTATGATAAGATTCTTTTTCTGTGTGACTTATTTCACTTAGAATCATCATACCTGAATCCACTCATTTTGCTGCTACTGGTCTTATGACATTGATTTCATGGCTGAGGGATATTCCATCGTACGTAAATACCACAATTTTTTGAACAATTTTTAACTTTCCTGGGATATTTAAAGTGTACCCAAGTTGAGGTTCTTGTAAGCAGTGCATCCCTAAATTTTGGGGCGGCTCTGTCTTATTGATTTTCAGTTTTCCCAAGGTATATTCCCTAGACTGGAAGTGCCCTTCACTATGTAGCTCTGTTGTTTACTTGTTTTAGGGAACACAGTGCACTCCTCCAGAGAGGCAGTTGCCAACTTACATCCCGCCCATCAGCATAACAAGGCTCCCTGTTCTGCAGGCCCTCTCTTGCCTTTGTGGTTTTTACACATTTTGCCGATGTCCCTTTTGACCGGTGGGAAGGGATACTTCTTTGTAGTGCAGATTTGCATTGCCCGCCTGCTTGCTTGGCCAAAAAGTGTGTATGCGTTTTCTCCAGAATATATTCAGGAGAAAACGAATAAACCATTTTTGGCCAAGTCCATCATTGTCGAAATTGTGCCCCTCTTCCTGTGCTTTACAGGTGATTCCAACGTACCTCTTGAAATCTGTTTCCTGCAATTCTGCCTCGGTATCAAGTCCGCCTCGTTGCCTTCCTTCAAAATATTTTTGGACGATAGTTGTCCTTTATTACTCTGCCAGTTTGTGAATTGCTGTGCCCCTGAGCTCCATTTATCAAATCGTTGTTTGTGAGCTGACCGCAAGTCCAAAATTTCGGTTCAGGACCTATACTGGTTCCCGGCAGGGGGATGAGTCCTTGGTTAATTATTCTTCCTGCCGGGCAATTAGAGTGACAAATGCCCGTCCAAATGTCTAACAGCTACTCTCTCATTGGTTCTCCCTGTTCCCTTTCATCCTCTACCAAATTGGCAACCTGTGTTATCCAGGAGGTTAAAGGGGCTGTCTCTCCAAGTTGAGAGATGGATAGAAAAGCAGTTGGAAAGTCAAACTGGAGCACCAGGAGAGGGACAATTAGTTGAGTTTTAGAAACCTTTCGTATACACAGTGTGTCCATTCTCTAGGTTTCACGTACATGTTATAGCTGTAGTAATATTCCCTTCCACCTGGAGAGTTTGGAACCATGGAATGGAGGCCATGCATTATTGCTTTAAACTGTCTGTGTTTGCTCACCCAGTCTCACCAATCCTCTCAGTCCCAAATGTCCAGCATTATGCCAAATCAAGCTGTAGTTGTAGATAGGTTCATTTCAGGTTTCATCAGAGACCCTGAAGGAATTGTAAAGAATTTCCCTGTTTTGTTGTTTTGTTATTGAAATTCCTTTTTATAGTGAGTTTGAGCTGATTCCCACTGCATTTTTATGCCAGTCTAGACACACTTGATCCCTTACGGAGACATATCAATATATAGGTTTGAAGATTCTTACTAGTCAGATATATTCCTCTGAGGGAAGTATGGGGTGTTGATTCCTTTTCAGTGAGGAAGGTGTAGATCTTTTCTATTCTGTATTTGGTTTCTGGAATGGAGCCTTTACTAATATCAAACTCTGGTTTTATGCAACACCCCACCTCTCCTTACCCCTTAAGCAGGTGTAAGAGTGTTTTCTAAATGTGAGACTCTCTTCTCTTTACTAACTCAGTTCATGTGTAGCCATGTTTACATGACCTTCATAAGTGATATCTTATGCTAAGTTTATTTTACTCTGTGACTAATTTAACTTAGAATCCTCGTAACTGAATCCACTAAATTTGCTGCTACTGGCCTGATGACATTGATTTCATGGCAGAGAAATATTCCATCGTAGGTAATTACCACAATCTCTTGAAAAAATTTTGTCTTTCCTGGGATATTTAAGGTGTAGCCTAGTTGAGGTTCTTGTAAGCAGTGCAGCCCTAAATTTTGGGGTGGCTCTGTCTTACTGATTTTCAGTTTTCCCAAGGTATATACCCTAGACTGGAAGTGCCCTTGTCTCTGTAGCTCTGTTGTTTACTTGTTTTAGGGAACAAAATGCACTCCTCCAGAGAGGCAGTTGGCAATTTACATCCCGCCCATCAGCATAACAAGGCTCCCTGTTCTCCAGGCCCTGTCTTGCCTTTCTGCTTTTTACCCATTTTGTGGATATCCCTTTTGACCTGTGGGAAGTGATACTTCTTTGTAGTGCAGATTTGCATTGCCCGCTTGCTTGCTTGGCCAAAAAGGGCGTATGCGTTTTCTCCTGAATATACTCAGCAGAAAATGCATACGCCCTTTTTGGCCAAGTGCATCATTTTCGAAGTTGTGCCCCTCTTCCTGTGCTTTAAAAGCGATTCCAACGTATCTGTTGAAATCTGTTTCCTTCTATTCTGCCTCGCTTTCAATTCCGCCTCGTTGCCTTCCCTCAACAGATTTTTGTACGATAGTTGTCCTTTATTACTCTACCAGTTTGTGAATTGCTGTGCCCCTGAGCTCCATAATTTAACTCGTTTATTGTGAGCTGAACGCAAGTCCAATATTTTGGTTCAGGACCTATACTGGTTTGCGGTGGGTGGCTTAGACTTTGGTTAATTCTTCTTCCTCCCGGGAAATAAGAGTGACATGTGCCCGTCCAAATGCCTAACAGCTACTCTCTCATTGGTTCTCCCTCTTCCCTTTCATCCTCTGCCAAATTGGCAACCTGTGCAAAACAGGAGGTTAAAGGTGCAGTCTCTCCAAGCTGGGAGATTGATAGTAAAGCAGTTGGAAAGTCAAACCTGAGCACCAGCAGAGGGACTATTCGTTGAGTTTTAGAGACCTTTCGTATTCACAGTGTGTCCAGTCTCTAGGTTTCCCGTACATTTTATAGCTGTAGTAATATACTCTTCAACCTGGAGAGTTGGGACCCATGGAATGGTTGCCATGCATTATTGCTTTATAGGGTCTGCATTTGCTCACCCAATCTCACCAATCCTCTCAGTCCCATGTGTCCAGCCTTATGCCACATCCAGCTGTCATTGTAGATAGGGTCATTCCAGGTTTCATCAGAGACCCTGAAGGAATTGTAAAGAATTTCCCTGTTTTGTTGTTTTGTTTTTGAAATTCCCTTTTATAGTGGGTTTGAGATGATTCTCGCTGCCATGTTTATGCCAGTCTAGACACACTTGATTCCCTTACGGAGACATATCAATACATAGGTTTTAAGATTCTAATTAATCCAATATATTCCTCTGTGGGAAATATGGGGTTTTGAATCCCTTTCACTGAGGAAGGTGTAAGTCTTGGCTATTCCATAGTTGGTTTTTGAATGGTACCTGTGCTTATATCAAACTCTGGTTTTATGCATCACCCCACCTCTCCTTCCCCCTTAAGCAGGCATAAGAGTGTTTTCTAAATGTGAGACTCTGTTCTCTTTCCTAACTCAGTTCATATGTAGCCATGTTTACAGGATGTTCATAAGTGATATCTTATGATAAGTTTCTTTTTCTGTGTGACTTATTTCAGTTAGAATCATCGTACCTGAATCCACTCATTTAGCTGCTACTGGTCTTATGACATTGATGTCATGGCTGAGGGATATTCCATCGTATGTAAGTACCACAATTTTTTGAACCATTTTTATATTTCCTGGGATATTTAATGTGTACCCAAGTTGAGGTTCTTGTAAGCAGTGCAGCCCTAAATTTGAGGGTGGCTCTGTCTTATTGATTTTCAGTTTTCCCAAGGTATATTCCCTAGACTGGAAGTGCCCTTGGCTCTGTAGCTTTCTTGTTTACTTGTTTTAGGGAACACAATGCACTCCTCCAGTGAGGCAGTTGGCAATTTACATCCCGCCCATCAGCATAACAAGGCTCCCTGTTCTCCAGGGCCTGTCTAGCCTCTGGTTTTTACCCATTTTGTGGATGTCCCTTTTGACTGGTGGGAAGTGATACTTCTTTTTAGTGCAGATTTGCATTGCCCGCTTGCTTGCTTGGCCAGAAATGCCGTATGCGTTTTCTCCTGAATATATTCAGGAGAAAACGCATACGCCATTTGTGGCCAGGTGCATCATTGTCGAAGTTCTGCCCATCTTCCTATGCTTTAAAGGCGATTCCAACGTGGCTCTTGAAATCTGTTTCCTGCTATTCTGCCTCGCTTTCAAGTCCGCCTGGTTGACTTCCCTCAACTGATTTTTGGACGATAGTTGCCCTTTATTACTCTGCCAGTTTGTTAATTGTTGTGTCCCTGAGCTCCATTTTTAACTCGTTTTTTGTGAGCTGAACGCAAGACCAATATTTTGGTTCAGGACCTATACTGGTTTTTGGTGGGTGGCTGAGACTTTGGTTAATTCTTCTTCCTCCCGGGAAATAAGAAAGACATGTGCCCGTCCAAATGTCTAACAGCTACTCTCTCATTGGTTCTCCCTCTTGCCTTTCATCCTTTGCTAAATTGGCAACATGTGTACACCAGGAGGTTAAAGGTGCTGTCTCTACAAGTTGGGAGATTGATAGTAAAGCAGTTGGAACGTCAAACAGGAGCACAAGGAGAGGGATTATTCCTTGAGTTTTAGAGACCTTTCATATTCACAGTGTGTCCATTCTCTAGGTTTCCTGTACATGTTATAGCTGTAGTAATATTCCCTTCAACCTGGAGAGTTGTGACCAATGGAATGGCTGCCATGCATTATTGCATTAAAGGGTCTGCATTTGCTCACCCAATCTCACAAATCCTCTCAGTCCCATGTGTTCAGCCTTATGCCACATCCAGCTGTCATTATAGATAGGGTCATTCCAGGTTTCATCAGAGACCCTGAAGGAATTGTATAGAATTTCCCTGGTTTTTGTTTTATTTTTGAAATTCCTTTTTATAGTGGGTTTGAGCTGATTCTCACTGCCATGTTTATGCCAGTCTAGACACAATTGATTCCCTGATGGAGACATATCAATACATAGGTTTTAAGATTCTTACTAGTCAGATATATTCCTCTGCAGAAAATATACGTTTTTGAGTCCCTTTCCCCGAGGAAGTTGTAGGTCTTGTCTATTCCATAGTTGGTTTTTGGAACGGTACCTGTGCTTATATCAAACTCTGGTTTTATGCATCACCCTACCTCTCCTTCCCCCTTAAGCAGGCATAAGAGAGTTTTCTAAATGTGAGACACTCTTCTCTTTCCTCACTCACTTCATGTGTAGCCATGTTTACAGGATCTTCTTAAGTGATATCGTATGATAAGATTCTTTTTCTGTGTGACTTATTTCACTTAGAATCATCATACCTGAATCCACTCATTTTGCTGCTACTGGTCTTATGACATTGATTTCATGGCTGAGGGATATTCCATCGTACGTAAATACCACAATTTTTTGAACAATTTTTAACTTTCCTGGGATATTTAAAGTGTACCCAAGTTGAGGTTCTTGTAAGCAGTGCATCCCTAAATTTTGGGGCGGCTCTGTCTTATTGATTTTCAGTTTTCCCAAGGTATATTCCCTAGACTGGAAGTGCCCTTCACTATGTAGCTCTGTTGTTTACTTGTTTTAGGGAACACAGTGCACTCCTCCAGAGAGGCAGTTGCCAACTTACATCCCGCCCATCAGCATAACAAGGCTCCCTGTTCTGCAGGCCCTCTCTTGCCTTTGTGGTTTTTATACATTTTGCCGATGTCCCTTTTGACCGGTGGGAAGGGATACTTCTTTGTAGTGCAGATTTGCATTGCCCGCCTGCTTGCTTGGCCAAAAAGTGTGTATGCGTTTTCTCCAGAATATATTCAGGAGAAAACGAATAAACCATTTTTGGCCAAGTCCATCATTGTCGAAATTGTGCCCCTCTTCCTGTGCTTTACAGGTGATTCCAACGTACCTCTTGAAATCTGTTTCCTGCAATTCTGCCTCGGTTTCAAGTCCGCCTCGTTGCCTTCCTTCAAAATATTTTTGGACGATAGTTGTCCTTTATTACTCTGCCAGTTTGTGAATTGCTGTGCCCCTGAGCTCCATTTATCAAATCGTTGTTTGTGAGCTGACCGCAAGTCCAAAATTTCGGTTCAGGACCTATACTGGTTCCCGGCAGGGGGATGAGTCCTTGGTTAATTATTCTTCCTGCCGGGCAATTAGAGTGACAAATGCCCGTCCAAATGTCTAACAGCTACTCTCTCATTGGTTCTCCCTGTTCCCTTTCATCCTCTGCCAAATTGGCAACCTGTGTTATCCAGGAGGTTAAAGGGGCTGTCTCTCCAAGTTGAGAGATGGATAGTAAAGCAGTTGGAAAGTCAAACTGGAGCACCAGGAGAGGGACAATTAGTTGAGTTTTAGAAACCTTTCGTATACACAGTGTGTCCATTCTCTAGGTTTCACGTACATGTTATAGCTGTAGTAATATTCCCTTCCACCTGGAGAGTTTGGAACCATGGAATGGAGGCCATGCATTATTGCTTTAAACTGTCTGTGTTTGCTCACCCAGTCTCACCAATCCTCTCAGTCCCAAATGTCCAGCATTATGCCAAATCAAGCTGTAGTTGTAGATAGGTTCATTTCAGGTTTCATCAGAGACCCTGAAGGAATTGTAAAGAATTTCCCTGTTTTGTTGTTTTGTTATTGAAATTCCTTTTTATAGTGAGTTTGAGCTGATTCCCACTGCATTTTTATGCCAGTCTAGACACACTTGATCCCTTACGGAGACATATCAATATATAGGTTTGAAGATTCTTACTAGTCAGATATATTCCTCTGAGGGAAGTATGGGGTGTTGATTCCTTTTCAGTGAGGAAGGTGTAGATCTTTTCTATTCTGTATTTGGTTTCTGGAATGGAACCTTTACTAATATCAAACTCTGGTTTTATGCAACACCCCACCTCTCCTTACCCCTTAAGCAGGTGTAAGAGTGTTTTCTAAATGTGAGACTCTCTTCTCTTTACTAACTCAGTTCATGTGTAGCCATGTTTACATGACCTTCATAAGTGATATCTTATGCTAAGTTTATTTTACTCTGTGACTAATTTAACTTAGAATCCTCGTAACTGAATCCACTAAATTTGCTGCTACTGGCCTGATGACATTGATTTCATGGCAGAGAAATATTCCATCGTAGGTAATTACCACAATCTCTTGAAAAAATTTTGTCTTTCCTGGGATATTTAAGGTGTAGCCTAGTTGAGGTTCTTGTAAGCAGTGCAGCCCTAAATTTTGGGGTGGCTCTGTCTTACTGATTTTCAGTTTTCCCAAGGTATATACCCTAGACTGGAAGTGCCCTTGTCTCTGTAGCTCTGTTGTTTACTTGTTTTAGGGAACAAAATGCACTCCTCCAGAGAGGCAGTTGGCAATTTACATCCCGCCCATCAGCATAACAAGGCTCCCTGTTCTCCAGGCCCTGTCTTGCCTTTCTGCTTTTTACCCATTTTGTGGATATCCCTTTTGACCTGTGGGAAGTGATACTTCTTTGTAGTGCAGATTTGCATTGCCCGCTTGCTTGCTTGGCCAAAAAGGGTGTATGCGTTTTCTCCTGAATATACTCAGGAGAAAATGCATACGCCCTTTTTGGCCAAGTGCATCATTTTCGAAGTTGTGCCCCTCTTCCTGTGCTTTAAAAGCGATTCCAACGTATCTGTTGAAATCTGTTTCCTTCTATTCTGCCTCGCTTTCAATTCCGCCTCGTTGCCTTCCCTCAACAGATTTTTGTACGATAGTTGTCCTTTATTACTCTACCAGTTTGTGAATTGCTGTGCCCCTGAGCTCCATAATTTAACTCGTTTATTGTGAGCTGAACGCAAGTCCAATATTTTGGTTCAGGACCTATACTGGTTTGCGGTGGGTGGCTTAGACTTTGGTTAATTCTTCTTCCTCCCGGGAAATAAGAGTGACATGTGCCCGTCCAAATGCCTAACAGCTACTCTCTCATTGGTTCTCCCTCTTCCCTTTCATCCTCTGCCAAATTGGCAACCTGTGCAAAACAGGAGGTTAAAGGTGCAGTCTCTCCAAGCTGGGGGATTGATAGTAAAGCAGTTGGAAAGTCAAACCTGAGCACCAGCAGAGGGACTATTCGTTGAGTTTTAGAGACCTTTCGTATTCACAGTGTGTCCAGTCTCTAGGTTTCCCGTACATTTTATAGCTGTAGTAATATACTCTTCAACCTGGAGAGTTGGGACCCATGGAATGGTTGCCATGCATTATTGCTTTATAGGGTCTGCATTTGCTCACCCAATCTCACCAATCCTCTCAGTCCCATGTGTCCAGCCTTATGCCACATCCAGCTGTCATTGTAGATAGGGTCATTCCAGGTTTCATCAGAGACCCTGAAGGAATTGTAAAGAATTTCCCTGTTTTGTTGTTTTGTTTTTGAAATTCCCTTTTATAGTGGGTTTGAGTTGATTCTCGCTGCCATGTTTATGCCAGTCTAGACACACTTGATTCCCTTACGGAGACATATCAATACATAGGTTTTAAGATTCTAACTAATCCAATATATTCCTCTGTGGGAAATATGGGGTTTTGAATCCCTTTCACTGAGGAAGGTGTAAGTCTTGGCTATTCCATAGTTGGTTTTTGAATGGTACCTGTGCTTATATCAAACTCTGGTTTTATGCATCACCCCACCTCTCCTTCCCCCTTAAGCAGGCATAAGAGTGTTTTCTAAATGTGAGACTCTGTTCTCTTTCCTAACTCAGTTCATATGTAGCCATGTTTACAGGATGTTCATAAGTGATATCTTATGATAAGTTTCTTTTTCTGTGTGACTTATTTCAGTTAGAATCATCGTACCTGAATCCACTCATTTAGCTGCTACTGGTCTTATGACATTGATGTCATGGCTGAGGGATATTCCATCGTTTGTAAGTACCACAATTTTTTGAACCATTTTTATATTTCCTGGGATATTTAATGTGTACCCAAGTTGAGGTTCTTGTAAGCAGTGCAGCCCTAAATTTGAGGGTGGCTCTGTCTTATTGATTTTCAGTTTTCCCAAGGTATATTCCCTAGACTGGAAGTGCCCTTGGCTCTGTAGCTTTCTTGTTTACTTGTTTTAGGGAACACAATGCACTCCTCCAGTGAGGCAGTTGGCAATTTACATCCCGCCCATCAGCATAACAAGGCTCCCTGTTCTCCAGGGCCTGTCTAGCCTCTGGTTTTTACCCATTTTGTGGATGTCCCTTTTGACTGGTGGGAAGTGATACTTCTTT
Source organism: Mesoplodon mirus (assembly GCF_964341445.2). NCBI lineage: Eukaryota > Metazoa > Chordata > Mammalia > Artiodactyla > Ziphiidae > Mesoplodon > Mesoplodon mirus. The sequence continues at coordinate 290,804 of NW_028295671.1, forward strand.
TTAGTGCAGATTTGCATTGCCCGCTTGCTTGCTTGGCCAGAAATGCCGTATGCGTTTTCTCCTGAATATATTCAGGAGAAAACGCATACGCCATTTGTGGCCAGGTGCATCATTGTCGAAGTTCTGCCCATCTTCCTATGCTTTAAAGGCGATTCCAACGTGGCTCTTGAAATCTGTTTCCTGCTATTCTGCCTCGCTTTCAAGTCCGCCTGGTTGACTTCCCTCAACTGATTTTTGGACGATAGTTGCCCTTTATTACTCTGCCAGTTTGTTAATTGTTGTGTCCCTGAGCTCCATTTTTAACTCGTTTTTTGTGAGCTGAACGCAAGACCAATATTTTGGTTCAGGACCTATACTGGTTTTTGGTGGGTGGCTGAGACTTTGGTTAATTCTTCTTCCTCCCGGGAAATAAGAAAGACATGTGCCCGTCCAAATGTCTAACAGCTACTCTCTCATTGGTTCTCCCTCTTGCCTTTCATCCTTTGCTAAATTGGCAACATGTGTACACCAGGAGGTTAAAGGTGCTGTCTCTACAAGTTGGGAGATTGATAGTAAAGCAGTTGGAACGTCAAACTGGAGCACAAGGAGAGGGATTATTCCTTGAGTTTTAGAGACCTTTCATATTCACAGTGTGTCCATTCTCTAGGTTTCCTGTACATGTTATAGCTGTAGTAATATTCCCTTCAACCTGGAGAGTTGTGACCAATGGAATGGCTGCCATGCATTATTGCATTAAAGGGTCTGCATTTGCTCACCCAATCTCACAAATCCTCTCAGTCCCATGTGTTCAGCCTTATGCCACATCCAGCTGTCATTATAGATAGGGTCATTCCAGGTTTCATCAGAGACCCTGAAGGAATTGTATAGAATTCCCCTGGTTTTTGTTTTATTTTTGAAATTCCTTTTTATAGTGGGTTTGAGCTGATTCTCACTGCCATGTTTATGCCAGTCTAGACACACTTGATTCCCTGACGGAGACATATCAATACATAGGTTTTAAGATTCTTACTAGTCAGATATATTCCTCTGCAGAAAATATACGTTTTTGAGTCCCTTTCCCCGAGCAAGTTGTAGGTCTTGTCTATTCCATAGTTGGTTTTTGGAACGGTACCTGTGCTTATATCAAACTCTGGTTTTATGCATCACCCCACCTCTCCTTCCCCCTTAAGCATGCATAAGAGAGTTTTCTAAATGTGAGACACTCTTCTCTTTCCTCACTCACTTCATGTGTAGCCATGTTTACAGGATCTTCTTAAGTGATATCGTATGATAAGATTCTTTTTCTGTGTGACTTATTTCACTTAGAATCATCATACCTGAATCCACTCATTTTGCTGCTACTGGTCTTATGACATTGATTTCATGGCTGAGGGATATTCCATCGTACGTAAATACCACAATTTTTTGAACAATTTTTAACTTTCCAGGGATATTTAAAGTGTACCCAAGTTGAGGTTCTTGTAAGCAGTGCATCCCTAAATTTTGGGGCGGCTCTGTCTTATTGATTTTCAGTTTTCCCAAGGTATATTCCCTAGACTGGAAGTGCCCTTCACTATGTAGCTCTGTTGTTTACTTGTTTTAGGGAACACAGTGCACTCCTCCAGAGAGGCAGTTGCCAACTTACATCCCGCCCATCAGCATAACAAGGCTCCCTGTTCTGCAGGCCCTCTCTTGCCTTTGTGGTTTTTACACATTTTGCCGATGTCCCTTTTGACCGGTGGGAAGGGATACTTCTTTGTAGTGCAGATTTGCATTGCCCGCCTGCTTGCTTGGCCAAAAAGTGTGTATGCGTTTTCTCCAGAATATATTCAGGAGAAAACGAATAAACCATTTTTGGCCAAGTCCATCATTGTTGAAATTGTGCCCCTCTTCCTGTGCTTTACAGGTGATTCCAACGTACCTCTTGAAATCTGTTTCCTGCAATTCTGCCTCGGTTTCCAGTCCGCCTCGTTGCCTTCCTTCAAAATATTTTTGGACGATAGTTGTCCTTTATTACTCTGCCAGTTTGTGAATTGCTGTGCCCCTGAGCTCCATTTATCAAATCGTTGTTTGTGAGCTGACCGCAAGTCCAAAATTTCGGTTCAGGACCTATACTGGTTCCCGGCAGGGGGATG